>NW_008650672.1:0-8349 GCF_000695815.1 Acanthisitta chloris
GCAGAAAGAGTTCTGTATCTATAGATAAATGTTTGGAATACAATGGAATATTCTAAGGAAGATGTAAATTTTTTTCTCCTATTTTCACATTTACTAAATATTATTGGTGACCCTTATACCAATGCCTGACTTTTAGTCAGTAGGTAGTTAGGTAGGATTTAAGATCTCTGGATGATAAAAAGCAAAACTTTCAAACCTAGGTTTTGAGCCCTTTTGTCTCCACCAAATTATAACTCAATGCTTGGTCTGTTGAATTACCTCTACAGAGCCTATTGATTATAGGTTTTATTTTGGGACTGTCCATTTTGTTGTTGAAGAATAAAATGTGATTTACAGAAACCAATGTGATCTTGCAGTTTTCTCAAATTTGTTATTAATAATTTGCTTTTTTCCCCTTAAAACAACGACCATTCATATAAAAAATGGACCAGTGTCTTTAAATTGTATCAATTTTTATCGTATAAAGGCAAAAGAATACATATTTCTTTAAAACAGTCATATAACCAAAGAATACAGATATTTGTATTCCATTTTTTCTTTTTAGAGCACTGACTTTAAAGCTAAAAATTTGGAAGTTTACAACTTCGCTTTTGCCACTAGCATCAGGATCCAAAGGAGACAGTTTTCACTTGTACTGCACTCGTGAAAAAGTAAAAGTTAAAATCAGTCTTTATGATCTCTCACCTGAGCTAAAGCATGTCCCTCTGTTTAGCAATATGCTTGTTTGCCATGAGAATTTCTAATGCAAGTTGTGTTTAATTCCAAATGATAACATGCATTGTGAGCCTAGATATCGCTTCAAACCAGATTTTCACATTTGCTACATAATGCATTAATTCGTTTCAAAATTTTCTTTTCCCTGACAGATTTATTGTTTTAATTAATTTGGAAAGTGTTCATTGTTCCAGTAGCTTAAATGTCCTCTTATGCCACACAATGACTCAGGGATGTTGGCCACAGGGAACTTAGAAATCTCACTTCTGTAAGAAGCAGGCTAATGTTGGTGCTTTTGTCAGTCACACTTAAGCTCTTTTACTTCCAGAATTTTTGCATACTCACTGAGTAATGTAACAAGTTCACAACACTCATAGCAAGATGCCATAAATAATAAGTTCCAGACTTTACCAAAGGGAGATCTCCAGAGATTAATCATTTTGGTAATTAATCTAATAGAAGTGCAGAAAGCACCAAAACAAAGGAAACTCTTTTTCATTATTGTACTTTCAAATTTTATGCAGTTCGTGTTCATCAATGTAGTCACAACTCACTAAATTCTAAGGTAGATGAAATAGCATAACAAGTTCAATTTCTGCAAAATAAACAAGAATGTGCAGCTGTTTAATGATTTTGCTTGTATCTAGAAAAGCTTTATCATTACAATTCATTCTGCTGTTTACAGAGGAGAGAAATCCCACTGGTTTTCAACTCAAAAGCCCAATCATTAGGCTAAATTTCATGTTTGTCTATCTAGTGCCACATTTGCCATTCTACAATCTATACGTTTAAGAGCATGCAGGGCGTGCAGAGGAGAAAATGAAGGGCAAGAGGGCAGAGAAGGATTTTTTCAGGTCTGAAAGAAAGATCATTTTGTGGGAAGACAAGCACATGCATTGCCTTTTTTCATCCCAGAATCCTAGCAGCCAGCTTGAATAGCAAGTTAAAGCCTGCAGATGGCCTCTTCCATTTTCAGCAAAAGGCAGGGGAGGAGGGAGATGCAGAGTGGGTAGCTGCTGAGGCATAGCTAATCCGAGAGGACAGTTCATGCTTATTATAGACCCATTGCTGATAATAAAATCTGAATCAAACTGCCGACTTGAATCCAATTGAGACTCTCCACTTCTTTAATTTTTAAAGTTATGGAAGCACTTGACACTGAGGTGGATCAAATATCACTAGTTAGCGTGCAAATACTTACTTAAGCAATCCAGCGTGCCCCAATCTGTGCAAAAAATTTCAGGTGAGCACCGTGAAACAGCACCTAATTATGATGTTCCATTACCCCTTTTCTAACCATCACAATTGGCCCTAAGTGGTCACGGCCGATTTATTTCAATTAGTTTTCACAGGCTTAAGAGTTATGACAAATTCATGTTTTGGCTGCAGGAAATTGGTGGCAATCACGAAACCACCAAAACATCAAAACAGAAGGGAGTGCCCCAGCTAACAAGGAGGTGGCTCAAATCCCTAGGCTGGGAGCAAGGCGGTGGTGAGCCTGACAGGGTTATGGGAGAACACCACTCCATCTTCTCCCGGGTGTTTCCTGCACTTTTAACAAACCAGGGAAAGAAAAAAAAAGATCTCCTCTAGATGGCACTCGGAAAAGAAGCGTTCAAGTGGTCTAGCAAAGAACAGCTCTTTGGATGAAGAATATTTATCTGTTTTGTTGCCTTTTTGTCTCTGTCTGTACAGTAATTGCATATAAAAAGCAACTGTCCACACTGTAGTTCATACAGACTATATCTAAAATTGTTACATTAGGACATACATCTAACAAGCTTGAATTTGAAATACAACAAATTATTCCCATTTATGCTCGTAAAAGAAA
Source organism: Acanthisitta chloris (assembly GCF_000695815.1). Classification (NCBI taxonomy): domain Eukaryota; kingdom Metazoa; phylum Chordata; class Aves; order Passeriformes; family Acanthisittidae; genus Acanthisitta; species Acanthisitta chloris. The sequence goes on from NW_008650672.1 coordinate 2,546, forward strand.
AAATTCACATTTCAGACTACCCACAGATTCAAATGGAAGTTGAGATTCAGACGTAAGCAAATTTATTTCTGAAATCAAATACACTGAATTTGACTTCTTGTCTTTTTAAATAACACCTTTGCTATATATATAAAAAAAGCACCACATTCACACTTTTTAATACAAATAATAATTTCAACAGCCTGAAATGTTTAAAGAGTCATTAATTTCAACAGCCTGCCAGTTAAATTCAAATGTCTGAAATTTAGCTATCTTTTACAGATCAAAATACCTCATTTCCTTCCCACAGTTGACTTAAATTCGTAAGTCTTCTGATTAGTAATTCTTTCTTTCCTTAGTTCTCCCTTTCTATATCATAGGAGAGAAAAATCTGACAGTACTTAAGAAAAATATTGTGATATTAAACACTAGTAAGCTAGGAAATCTATTATGATGCAGTCTCATGGCATGATTATATTGATTCTCTGCAGGATATGCAAGTGCATACCCTATAAATATTGTAATAAATTAACCTATGATAGTTTTCATAGTAGTACAATGAAATTACAGCTATGTAGAAACTTTGTTATATCCAGAAAACCTACAAGTAAAAGCATGGTTTGATTTTACACTTTGGTTGCCTATTTCCCACATTCCTCAAACTGCTTCAACAGCTCACTGTTACAATTTATCTTCAAGAAGAATATTTATTTTGTCAAAATATTGAATTTCTGTCAAGCAGTAGAGCTGGTTAAATATCTTCTGAAAAAACAGTTTTCCATCTTAAAAACACAAGCAGACAAAACAGTTTACAGGAACGCAACTATTCTGAAGAAATTTTTCACTGGAAGAATAAAACACCCTTATCTCTTTGGATTTTTTTATACTTTGTTGAGATATATAGGTATGGAGATATATATGTTGAGATATTCATATGTATAGGAACAATATGAAAAATAAAGGTTTCTTTCCAAATTAGAAAGCATTAAAATCATTATTTCATTTTTTAAAAAAGTTTCAGTAATCAGTCATTTTGTTCTTGCAGAAAAGCAATTCTTAGCCATTTCTATCTCTATTTGTAGGAACATTAGAATAAAAAGACTAAAACTGTGAAGAAAAAAATTATATTCATAGTGATAAAATATTTTTAGAAGTCAAAATAATCCCTAAAACAAAGTGGCTTCCTGTCTTTGGTTTTCACTAAACACACCCTTAATTTTATTAGGTTTATTCAAATTTTTAATCATTCTTCAACTTCAGCTGAGATATACAAGTAATAGACTTAATCTAAGGTTATTAAAACTACCAACACTCCATGAACTGTGGAGGATGCAGTAACTCTAAATGCATACACTGTTTTATTCAAGCAAGATTTGACAATGGGAAGACAGAAAATGTGATGCAATTTTAGATAAAATAATTAGGTATCAGTTCATTTCAAGTTAGGCCAAATTCTTAACTCATTATCTCCATGGAAAAGAAATAAGGAACTTTCACAATGGTAACGTGCAACACTTCAGTTTGGGGTTTGTTTACATATTACTTGCAAATATATTTCCTTTGGGGAAAGAATATTTCCCAGGAGTTTTAAGAAACTGCAGGGACAATACTTGAGGGTAGAACATTAGACCACTTCATTTTCAAAGCTCTGAAGGAGTCGTATGGTCCAGATCAGCAAAATAGTTCCTCATACTAGCAGTACATATTCACACTTCAAAGTTTCTCTATGTTTATCAGTGTCACTGCTTTCTAATTTTTTATTCTGCCTTTAACTGCAAATTAAACATATGAACAAATGTATTTCTAGTAAATACTTTTCCTTAACTTAACTCTTACTGAAGATACAGGCATTCAGGAAGAAATACATCATACTATTGAAGAATGTCACAAAAGTAAATTGTTTAAAGGTTATAGAAAAAAAATGTAGCATTTTGTCAATGAAAACACTTCTCTTAACATTTTAATCATTGCCATCCTAAAGAATGTAAAAATTGAACTGGGTAGTTTCTAAGACCTGGAAAATATTTCAAGATCTTCTGGCACACAGGTACATGAATAACTACCTTGTGAGGCCACATTTCAGCATTTTCATGTATTGAAATTTGACAAAATGTACATTTTCTGTTATATGGGAACTGTTTCTGAGGGTGAGGAAAAAAAAGGATTAAAAACTTTCATTACACAGCCTTCAAGATCAAATGCTGACTCATGTAGTACACTTTTCAGCACAAGCAACATCTGAAGCAGGCAATTAGCTGAAAGTAGGAAGCTGCTTTTGTTTTCTATTTGTTAACAGAAAAATGCCTCCTCAATTCAACATAAACATCAACACCTATAAGTAGTATATAGCTGAACTGCAAAACATACAGATATTTTTATATTTTCAGGCATTCTTATTTTCCAGCTAACAGAGAATTCCTAACAGCGCAATGTATCAGTGGTTGCAGGGCAAAAATATGCCCTTAGCAGAAAATAATTGAGTTCTAGGATCCAGATAACTAAAATGAGGAATTTCATTTGGAAGAGATCTTGCGGGTGATCCCGGGTAAAAATTGTACAATTTCTCTTCACAGCCAAGTAATGTTTATGAATGGCTCTAAATATGGTGCATTGTTACTTCTACAGCAGCCATTTTTTTAGTCTCTGCATTTTGATGGAAGGTTACCATTAGAGTCATTGTCATGATTAATGTTAGGATACAGTTCAAATAATTTAAAAATCATCAGCAATAACTAGAAAAACCTGCGTATGTGTAATCAGCATGTGCTCTCTACTAAGCCAGCAGAACCTAAACACAGGGAAACAGTGTTCAACCCTAAAGTATGAGCACAAAACATCACCTTTAAACATCAAAACTTGAGGAAGAGGGCAATTTTGAACCTGTTTCTTTTTTTTTTTTTTGTTAACTCCTAGGTATGCCAAACTATTGTGAACATACATCTTCATGTTGTTTTGAGCTCTACTGGCCGTGGAAGTTGCCTATAAATTAAAGATACTTTGGTTTTCAGAAGTACTACGCACATGCAAATTACTATTATTGCTCAGGGAAATAAAACAGCCTACAGCAAAGGAATGTCCAGCCCAGTCCCTCAGAAATCCCCTGAGAAAGTGAGTACTCACAATAATTTTCCCATTGTTCCTGGTTTTTTGCTCTGTTATGGCCTGTCTCTTCAAACTTCAAGTAGTTTCAGTATAAAATCTAAGAAAGTATCTACATCTCTCAGGTTTTCTTTGCTTGTTGTTATTTAAGCTTTCATCTTGGTCCACTTTCAGAATTTCCAAGCAATCCTCCTACATGCTTTTCTCCAGTGTTACTGTTCTTTTACTCTCTTCCTCAGCTCAGGACTTACCAAAAACAGGGAACAGCATAAGCCCACAGAGACTGGATTTTTCTGCTTTTATGGGCTGTTGGTCTTCAGTGAACTTTCTAGTATAATCTGGTAAAGTTTCTGTTGAAGAACTTCTGAGTCTGCCAGAAACTGACCTACCTCCATGTTCGAAAAATTTATGCAGCACACATTCCTCACTGAATCTTTGCAATAAAATGTTCTGGTCCCTTTATGACTTTTTTTCTTTCCCCTGTTTGTATAGTCATTAATGAACCTTACTAGATATTTGATCCATTTTCCATATGACTCATTTGCTCATCTGTTTCTACAACTGCAAAAACAGGGGTCAGGGACATAATATGCTTTAAAAGGAAGCCTCTAACTTTTCAGTCCCAAACATTCTCAAAGTTACACCCAAGATTTTTAATTCAATGCAGTCTTATGAAAATACAAAATTAGAAACAAATAGACCAATGCAATGAGTTTTATTAAAATACTAGGTTTCTTCAGGCTGAGTTCTAAACTGAAACCAAAGCCTTAATCAACCCTTAATTACATAACTTAATGCATGCCAGAAGTTAAATTCAGCCATCCAATTAAGAGAAAGTGTAAGTAAACATGGATTCATTTCTAAGAAGAAAAACATCCCAGGGAGGCCATCACTCAATTCAATAGCCTTCCAGACCCCATACAAATGAAAATATTTTGCTAGGGTTGTTTTGCTTTCTGGTAACATAACTAAGCTTTGAGTTTCAACATCATTACCTGTGACTATCACTCTGGGGTTTTTGAACGTATAACCTTGGGAGGATAGATAATTAATAAAAGGCCAGATAACTCACCCAAGAAGATACTCTCAATGAAATGAGGTGGATAAACCTGTGAGTTACCTACTCAACATGAAATATTGAAGCGTTCTTGTAGAAGAGGTTTTGAGTTAAAGGATTTGTTAAATCCAAAGTACACACCCCAAACATACATTTCCTGAAATTAAGTAGCTTAGCAACCTGCTTGGTGGATTTCATACATTGACTTCAAGAGAGCAGAAGCTCCAGAAACAGTTTAATCTCTTTTGCTTTATGACATACTTTTCAAGAAGAAAAGATAAATGTGAGTTTTCAGAGAAGTGTGAGACATCCAAGGGATTCCAAATACAAGTTCAATAGTCATTAAAACTCAGACAAGTCCTCAGAGAGTCTTTCCAGAAGTTTTCAGCTCATCTTTGTTACAGAGATTGACATCAATGCAAATAGTTATTCCCAGGAGCACTTCAACACTTAAAGTATCTCCGAAAAGTGTCTTTCCTCTGCAAGTATTGAGTAAAGAGTTAAACACTGTAAGCTCTGTTTTCCAGAGAGAGGAAGCAGAAGCAGGAGAGAGATATCAGCATCCTAAGGAGCAAAATAAACAGTCTCTTCAAAAATGTTTTCTCAGAGTAATAATTTTTACTGTCCTTTGCTAGTAGAGATGACACAAAGCTACTGAAGGAGCAGGAAAGTGCCACTCCTTCTGCAGGCTATGGAAATGGTGCAAGCTTTAGGAAGTGGATCAGCAATAGTGTGACTGTCTAAACTGGAGCAGTGTTTGTTCCTCTGTATTTGGCACTGGTGAGGCCACACTTCAAACCCTTTGATCACAACAGGGCAGACATTGAGGTGCTGGAGCATGTCCAGGGAAAGGCAATGGAAATGGTGAAGTGTTTGGAGCACAAGTCTTGTGAGGAACAGCGGAGGGAGCTGGGGCCGTACAGCCTGGAGAAAAGGGGGATGGGGGGGTGGCCTAACACTCTCTACAACTACCTGAAAGGAGGTTGGTCTTTTCTCCCAGATAACAAGAAATAGGATGAGAGGAAATGTCCTCATGTTATGACAGGAAGATGATTGAGTCAGAATGCCTTTCCCTTGGAAGAATCTCCATAAAGAGTATAAGTAAAGAGAAAAAACTTACCTCTGGATATGACACTTTTTCCATCTGAGATTTTTTTTGTGCAAGGCATAGAGTAAGATTTCATCTGACTTAAATTTGTGAGAATAGGAGGGAAAAGTGAGGTATCATTACTGAAAGGTTTCTGCGAATTTCTGAGTTGGGTATAGGAAGATATATTTTTAATTTTGTCACCTCTATTCTAGGGAAACCACCTGAGTAATTTTTTTATGCAAACAAGTATCTGAAGAAGTTGGAATCCAATTTACAGGACATCTTACAGTAATTTGTCCATAACAGGCTCCTGTATAATTACTACATGAAAAGCAATAAAATGGTATATTTGAGGTAGGAAATCACTCTACTGTAGAGCAGCAATTTATTAATTTTCTAACAATTAATTTCTATCTTAGCTTGCAATACAGTTGGGCATGCAGGGTGGAATCAGTTATCATGGTAAGTAGCTTGATTAGGATCACAGCATAACTGGGGCTGGAAGGTAGTTCAGTAGGTCTTTACGTCCCACCACCAGCTCAGACCAGGGTCAGCCATGAAATCACGTCAAGTTGCTCA
>NW_008650673.1:0-282 GCF_000695815.1 Acanthisitta chloris
TACGAATATATAATGAAAAACTCCTGGTTGGGATTTTTTTGGTTCCCATACTCTTATCTGTACTCCAATTCTTAAACCTAATTGCCTAATTACTATGAAACTCTTATTCTTTTCTTCAAAAAAAGGATTGCTGGAAACTTGCACTAAGAATATGCAGCAGCACAAATTACCTTCAGCCTCCCTAAAGGCTTTGATGGAAGGTTTTTTTGGAGCTGGTGCTCACTAGAGGGATGTAATGCTGTGGGGAAGGCACAGATGAATTCTCTGCTGCAGAGTGGCTAA
>NW_008650673.1:314-7115 GCF_000695815.1 Acanthisitta chloris
AAGCTAGGAAAACCCATTAATACGTTCATTAACCAAACCAGGAGCTAATCTAGAGGGTGGGAGACTTCTGGGTGTGTAATCATTGAGGAAAATTTCAACCCACTCCCCACTTTCCCCCCCCAAAATAAACCAAACCCCAAAATCCTCAACAGCATCAAAACAAAACCCAATAACCAACAACAACCAACCCAGAACTCCTGTCTTTTTTTTTCCATTAGAATTCAAATGGGTTTATGTTTCTGATAGCTTTAATTTAAAAGGGAGTTTCTCAGGGTGTTGAACAGGTGCTGTCAGTCTTCCATCCAATAATTAGCTCTGCCTCACACAGGACACTTTTTCTTCCTGTTCACCTATTTTTAGTGATGCTGTGGAATTGAAATTCTATGATTCTATGAAAATAAAAACCCCCTCATTTCACACAGCCAGGAGTCGTCTCTGATTTTTATTCTTGAGTTTTATCAAGGTGCTGTTCCTCTATTGCCTGTCAGTTGTCATGGCCTAAGAGCCCCAGGTAGCACTGGGCCTGGTGAGTTGGGTGTGAGCATGTGGTATGTTCTCCTGGTTAAAAATATTGTGTGCATGTCATGAACCTGCTGTGAGAACAGAAAGCATATGTGCTAAAAACCCCTGTCCGGTTAGAAAGACATAAAAATCAATAGTAAACATTTTAGATATCTCTTTGAAAATGAATCTCTTATGTCTGTCTTTTGTTTTAGCCTTTAAAGGTCACTTGGAGAAAGCTTTGAGTAGATATCTTTCAAGAGAAGTTTATTAACTAGTTACATTTCCTTTTGATTATCATACTAATCTTAAAAAAATCAGAATTACATGCTATGACATTGGGGTGACTCATTCTGTAGCTGAATATGGTTTTGCTTCAAGCATTACATATGTAACCTCCTCATGCTGTAGGCCTCTATTTTACATCTGAAAACATAGGAATCCCATGAATAGGACTTTTATCCCATGAACAGAACTTCTTATCATCATTGGGAGTACTTGAAGAGGGAATTATCAGCCCAGCCCTTAATTTATGTAAGCCCAGTGCTCAGCCTGGGAGTTGAACTAACTTTAAAGGAGTGAAACAAGTTTTGCCTAACTCTGAAAGTCAAAGCTGTAAGATTTTTTGGGTCTGTTTATGTCTCTTTAAAAAAGCCTTAGAAATTAAGCATCGCTAGAAGGTATAAAAAGACTCCACTGAGTATGGTGAGTGATCTAGGGAAGAGTTAAACAAGAGATTAGAGCTGGTAGCCCTTGAGAGTCCTGAGCAGGGTCTGGCAGGGTGTGACAGGAAAGACCTTTAGCCTCTTGGTTTTCAGACCACACAGCTAAAGTTCCAGGGAAAAACATGTTCAGTGCTGTGTGAATGTCAGTGTTCTCAGCTTCCTGTGGCCACTCAGAGAGTTTCTGTTGCAGTTTGGCTGGGGCTGGTGTTAAACATGCTTTGCTCTGCACACTGAGCAAGAAGGAGAGTCCCCAAGGGTCATAGTGAGCTTGGGACAGAACAGTTGTGTTTCAGTGCTGCCTTGTCACTCAGGAAATGTCTCAGTGGATGTTTCCAGGCAAAGACTTTCTCACTTGGGTGAGAAAGGCCAAACTGTGTCACTGAAAGTATGTCTGGATAATGCAAGGATGAAACTGGTTGTGTTGGCAAAAAGAATTCACTCCCAGAGATGCCAAACAGTGAATCTATTTGGTGCCTGAATTTTCAGCTCACAGTAAAGAACAGAGGGAAGAGGAGCAACGTCCTAGGTGACAACTGGTTATTCCCTGCTAACACAGGTTTATGTTAGCATATTTTAGTTTAATAGGGTTTTTAAATGTCAGCCAATTACTCCTTGGTGTTATTAGTGTTTTAGCACTCCAATCATAAATTAGGGTATATTACAATTTGAAGCTCTTGTATGGCTATGCAGGTTATTTGTTCAAAGTTTCATGAGCATCAGTTTGGTTCACACAGCTAATTATAATCATCATATCAAGAGTGTATGGAATGTTCCAGCACATGAATCTCTAATATTGAGTAATTCCTTCTAAAAATGAGGCAGCCCATATGGGTGAACAGATGAAACACTGATAAACACTGTGAAATAGAGCAGATGCATGAGTTATGCCAAAGGTTCTTCACTCCTAGTATTTACTGTCCATGAGGAGAGAGAATTAATTGATGGCACAGATCTGAAATTCTAGGGGCTAAACACAGCAATGGCATTGCAAACCAGAGTCACCAGAGCTATTGCTATAGAGGGAGGTGCTGTTTTAAGGCTGCTTTTGTGGATGGTGGTGTAATGTTGGTTAGAGAAATCATGAAGGGAGTGTTGGATTGCCATCCTGGTGAATGTCAGCTAAACAACAGAGCAGAATGTTACTTGGACAGTGCTCTCTGTAATGACTTTGTTTCTATTGTTCAGAATAATTGATATATATTGGATAATTTCATCTAATGTGTACTGCAGCTGGAGAAAGACAGTTGCTTATTATAGGGTGATTGTCTTGAAGTATTCATCCTAGATGGGATGTGCCACAGCTGAAAAAGCAAGGAAGCATATGGACTGCAGTGTTTATGAATGACTTTATTCATTTGGGACAAATTACTTAAGACAAATCCAGTGGATGTGTACATAGACTCTTGGCTTGTATGGAAACAATGAAAAGTTCATGTGTTCCAAGGCCCAAGCCCTTGCAAGATGGCAAATAATTGCAAGAGATTTTTGAAGGCAACAGCATCCTCTACTCTGCTCTTGTGAGGCTCCAACTGGAATACTGCACAGAGCTCTGGTGTCCTCCACATCAGAAGGACATGGCACTGTTGGAGCAAGTCCATAGGAAACCATGAGGATGATTAGAGGACTGGAGCATCTCCCCTATGAGGAGAGGCTGAGGAAGTTGGAGCTGTTCAGCCTAGAGAAGAGAAGGTTGTGTGGAGACCTCAGAGCAACCTGCCAGGAGCTGAAGGGGCTCCAGGGAAGCTGCAGAGGGACTCTGTGTTAGGAGCTGTAGTGACAGGACAAGGAGTAATGGGGATAAATTGCAAGCGGGAAATTTAGATTAGATCTTAGGAAGAAGTTTTTTGCTGTCAGGAAGGGGAGACACTGTCCCAGGTTGCCCAGGGAGGCTGTGGCTGCCCCAACCCTGGCAGTGTTCACAGCCCGGTTGGATGAGCCTTGAGCAACCTGCTCTGGTGGGAGGTGTCCCTGCCCAGGGCAGGGGGTTAGGACTAGATGATCTGTCCATTCCAACCCCTTAACCACCTCTGAATCTAGGAATGATGGTGTATGAGCAGGTGTTGCTCCCTCTTCCCTGGCCCCAACTTCATTGCACTTTAGGCTCTGAGTGAATATTTCTATTTATTCACTTCCAGACACTCCCTGTGCAGCCAGGCCAGAGGTGAACTCCTGAGCAAAGCTGAGCTACAACTTTTATTTTATGCTACAGTGGGGAAAGGCTTATTTTGGGAAGCCAAATACCTTTGTTTGGACCTTAACAGTTGCACACCTAAGTCCACAGATAAATGAATATTGTTTTAAGGCTTGCTTAAACTTGCCACATATCTCCTTGTAACAACTAAACTGTAATCTTTTATATTTTGACACACATGTATGATAAGAACACAGGCAACAGGTAAGAGTCTGTGGCTAATTCTGCTGGGTGAGAGTGAGAGGAAAGCCAGGCTGCCTTCCTGCAGCCAGACACAGACTTAACACCATCATCTGATTGACTGTGTTTAATATTGTTCAGGAAGGCTTCTTTGCCACAAAATTGGAAAGGGTGTTTTGGGATGAAGATATTAGAAGTGTCTCACTGCACACCCAGCTATTGTTTCTATAAGCATTAGAGTCAGCAAGATTTATTTCAAAGCTCAAGCTTCCTGGAGAAACTCAGACTATTAAATGGCTGTGCCCAGGGATGGCATTCTGGAGCTGGAATTGGTTGTGCTCAGCAGAGAAATGAAACTTGGATTGTTATATGCAGGCTGCAATAGGCACTGATTTCTTAGCATAAAGACTGCTTGGTTGCTCAGGATTTATTCTTCTTTAGTTCAAATACATTGAATGAAAAGGTTGATCTGTCCAAATGGTTTGCAAGTGAGAGAGTTTTATTGTGTTTTATTGAAATTAATAACGCAATAAAAAAGTGATATGTGTTTTACTGAAATTAATGAAAAGAAATAGGGAGACTACTTGGGATTAATTTATTAATGAAACCTTGGGTTTGTGCCTAAATATGTTGCAATAAGTGGCAATAGGCTGATGCATTTGACTTTCTTTTTGTAGCTTCTTTGACTAATTCTTCATTGGGGCCTTGCTGCTAAGTTGGATGTATTTTGTACGATCTATGCAATGTTGATTGGCTCATCTGTGTCACTGCAGATCCTCCTCCCCCATGACAAACATGAAATTTGGTGCAGAGCTCTTCATTCAAACCCTAGCTAATTCCCTGGGGTGTTTTTCCAACTTACTGTATAGAGATGATACTTTTATCTGAAGTCCAGGCAGGGATCAGCAGAGCAAAAGTAATTAAACCTGATGTGCAGAAGAGGGAATGTCTTTATTTCCAGGCTTTACAGATATCTCTCAGGGTGAAAGCAGGTGAGCAGCAGCAGGGCAACCACTCAGGCTACCTTGCCTGCCTCTGCTGCCTGCCTGTCTCTGCTCCCTACCTGCTTCTCCTGCCTGCTGCTAAGAGGGAGAGGCACCAAGGCCCAAATCCTCACTGTGTGAGATGGGAAGAGAGCCATTGGAAGGGCAGTGCTCAATCCATTTGTCAAAGAGAGGATCTCTCACTGCCTTGCAAACCACAATAGTATGCAAATGCAGCTCAGAGTACATAAATATCAGCTCCTCCTGGTGTACATCAGGGGTCAGAGGGCAGAAAGTTGCAGAGTTTCCATAACACTGAATAGTGGAGCTCCCAGTGCTGTGCTGGGAGAGGCAGCTCTTCACACCTGTCTCCTACTCCTTTCTGAAGGCAGTGGCACCTGCAAAGCCTTCACACACAGTAAAGTGCTACAGAGAAAGCCACTGGCAACAGTTGGATTTTTTATAAGCATCCTGATGTCCATTGGTTTTCTGCTTAAATAAAACCATCATCTGGCACATCTTCCTGGGAGCATCACCACTCCTTGTGCCAATCAGTGCAAGGAGGAAAGAGAGCAAAGTGCCTTTTATAACCTCACTCTGCTCCATTTCTATGTGTCTGCAAGCCAATGAATCCTGGGAGTATGTTAGCCAAGCACTTAAATGGATGCTTAAATACTTTGTAAGATCAATGAGGACAAATTTTTCATTAAGGAAGGAAAAAAAAAGAGCAGAGGATGTCAGAACACTCCTTCAATTGTTCTGTTTTCTCCAGTAGTAATGTGTGCACAACCTCTTCTACACAGCACACTGTCAGAGCTGGTTGTTTACAGCTCCTTCCATAGAGCATTTAATAATAACTCTGTCAATATTGCTGGAGAGATGTATGTTTTGTTTTCCTGGAGACATTTAGGAAGTATTCAGGAGTAAGTAATATTTCCATAATCTAAATTCATACCTCACCCAAGAAGGCTGTGGCTCAGGTACATGGAATTATGTCTCACAAAATGTGTTTATTGCTGTAACTATCTTTTTTTTTATAGTTCAGTTGTTAAGCTAAGTTATGATGTATAAGCTGCTCACACCAACATAATAACAATTCTTTCCCATTCTTCATCCTTACAATCTCTTCTTCTCCCCTTTAAATATGCTGGTTGAGAGCTTTGGTAAATGAAGTCTCAGTGACATATTGGTAACAGTTGCTTTTTAAAAACAAACAAAATCAAACCTAGAAAAAGCAACTCTCTAGTTACTGTAGCTATTACCAAAAGAGATGAGACAGCATAAAACAAAAGCCTCCCCTGAAAGGCTTTTTCTTTGAAATTCACACCTTTAGAGAACACTAATGCCATAGGAGAAACAGTGTACCCCAAAATAAAGCTTAATTTCTAAGAAAAGCATCACCTTTGAAACAGAGCTACAGGAGAAATTGTTCAGAGATATTGAACTTTTTATTTTAGTGGCAAATATAAAACCTGGAGAGCAGATCTTCAGCTGTCATAAAGGAGAACAGCCAGTACTTGACTTGTGCTTGTATAGCACTTTTGGATCACACCAAGTGTAATAACTCCTAAGCTTCAGAAATCACGTGGTGAAAAGCTTTCCCTTCTCATCAAAAAAAGACAACTGAGTGATAAAAAGAAAAGAAATACTTTCTATATTTAAAAAAAAAGCCTTGTCTGACAGTCAGTATCTTTCTCAGCAATGAAGCTAAAGCAATTGTTATGTCACTTTTTCCCCTGTTTCTGAAGTCTGTGGCAATGGCAGGTATCAAGCAGCCTTGGCCAGAGTGGCCTAAGGGAGTAGTTACTTCTTGACTCAGTTGGAAGCTTATGAGGTGTTGTATGAATTACTCTGTGTGTCTCAGCAATAGGCTGTGGCTGGTTGGAGACAGCTGAAGCTCTGTGCATGTTTCTTCCTTTGGTTCAATTTCCTACTGAAGATTTATTCAGCATGAATATTATCTTAATTGTAAGCTGTGATACAACTGGTTATGGCTGTGTTGGGTGGTAAGGAGGTCAATCAGTGGTGTAGCACATTACCACAGACATCCCAAAGAATTCATGTTCTTACAGCTTATTTTCATAGAATGGTTGAGTCTGGATTTTAAAACCCTTGTGCTGCAGTTGGTGCTCCTGTCTGCCATGGAGCTCTGGGAGCTGTGCTAAAGCCCAGACTACAACAGCCTTCAGAGTACCATAGTGTGTTAAGGGGTTGGGATGGA
>NW_008650674.1:0-447 GCF_000695815.1 Acanthisitta chloris
GAATGAGATGGGAATGGGATGGGAAAGGAGCTGGGAATGAGATGGGAATGGGATGGGAATGGAGTTGGGAATGAGATGGGAATGGGATGGGAATGGAGTTGGGAATAGGATGGGAATGGGATGAGAAATGGGGAGGGAATGGAGTTGGGAATGAGATGGGAATGGGATGGGAATGAAGTTGGGAATGGGATGGGAATGGAGCTACGGCAACACAAACTCCACATCCCCTAAAAATCCTCCAAATCCTGAAAATTTGTCCTTCCCTACCAACCCCATCCCAGGACACATCCCACACATCCATCCCACAATTCCCACTGGGATCACCTGGAGCTGATGGATGGAGAATCCAACCTGGGCCATCTCCAGCTGGAAGGAGCTCTCGTTGGCTCCATGAGTGCCTGAGGGAAGGGATGGAGGGAGATCCCAGTGCTCCCAGTTACCCTCCCA
>NW_008650675.1:0-519 GCF_000695815.1 Acanthisitta chloris
GGGACACGTGGCTCTGGGGCTGACAGGGCTGACGTGACCTCCCCGTCGTCCCCCCGATGTCCCCCAGCAGCAAAGCCACCTTGGCCGACATAGTGGAGCAGCTGCAGGAGAAGGAAGCGGCAGGGCCCGGGCCGGGCTCGGTGAGTCCTCGGGGTCCCCTCGAGGTCCCCTTGGTGTCCTCTTGAGGTCACCTTGGAGCCCTCTTGGTACCACCTCAGTGTCCCTCAGACACCTCCTTAAGTGTCTGTTTGATACCTCCTCAATGTCCTCTCAACCTCCCCTTGATGTCCCTCAGACACCTCCTCCATGTCCCTCAGACTCCTCAGTGCCCTTTGATACCTCCTCAATGTCCCTCAGACTCCTCAGTGCCCTTTGATACCTCCTCAATGTCCCTCAGACTCCTCAGTGCCCTTTGATACCTCCTCAATGTCCCTCAGACTCCTCAGTGCCCTTTGATACCTCCTCAATGTCCCTCAGACTCCTCAGTGCCCTTTGATACCTCCTCAATGTCCCTCAGAC
>NW_008650676.1:0-302 GCF_000695815.1 Acanthisitta chloris
GTTTTCCTCTCATTCGAGGAGCACGGAGCGGCCGGAGGCTCACGGTGCTGCCGCCTCGAAGCAGAGAGATTAGTGGTGCTTAGCACCCCAATGTGTTATCGATTAGCTGTGCCTGCTGACTGTGAATGTGTTATCTTATTTTCGTAAGTGCGTGGAGAAAAGAAAGTCCATATGGCACAGATCGGAAGTGCCACAGAGCTGGATACCCGTAGGGACCATTGCTGTTAAAATGTCCTAGTTGCACACCCTTGTAAAATATATTAATTCCTCTGAATGAAAAGCTGTGTGTGGCTGGGGCGGTT
>NW_008650676.1:317-5563 GCF_000695815.1 Acanthisitta chloris
ATGTCAGCAAAATTTATCTTACCAAGAAGTGAATCCAACAGAAACAAAGTTTCTAAGTTGTTGGTAGTAAAGGGATTTCAAAAGAACCAAAGAAATAGTAGTAAAGTTTGCCTGGTATCAATAATTAATCAATGGCCAGAGCCTGAACAATTGCAGTTTAATATTTAGCTGTAGCAACCTGACTGTAAAGCAACAGGTGATCAGCTTTACTTGCGTGTGTCCCATTGAAGCATGTGTATGTTACTCCTGACTCCTGACTCCTCCGTTTTCAAGCAGGAAAGTAAAGGTAGATAGCTGGACAACAAGCACAAGTCCTTTTAGAAAAACTCTTCTCAAAGTGTGGGGCCAGTGATGCATTTAAAGCTTTGAGCTGCAAACCATAACTGTGTAGGTTATTAGATGTTCTCCTAACGTCTGTGTATGAACATCCGTTTTGAAAATAACACAGTTGCATTAATTACCAGAAGTATTTGCGTAGGGGAAATATGTCATAAGTATTACTGTGAGGCATAATGTCTGTGGAAGGAAGCTGGCAGTCGGGTGATTTTCAGTATGAGACCAATAGCATGTGGAGTGGCATTCCCAAAGTCTTGCATCCATGCTAGAGAACTCAATATCACTTGTGTGGGCATTGTTTCCCTAGTGTAGCCCTGCTACGGAGGGAAAAGCAGCTTAATGTGGAGCTAAATTAAATAAAGCCCCTAATGCAGTGAAAAGGTGCAGGCCTCTCATGGTGATGCTTGAACTTGCTAGTAAAATTATGTCTCAGGTCTGCAAGCATGTGTTTATTAGGATCCTTGTTGAGTTTTTAGCTTCCTCTCTTCCTCCAGACTCTGACAGTACAAAAGCTGACTTGTGGTATTTAGCTTTCTCTTCTTTTATTCCTTTTCCACAGCTGATCTTGGAAGGTTTGTAGATGGCACTAAACTGAGAAGAATTAGTTAGATGGCTCCTCCTGATGAAGCTGCATGAAACAGAGATATTTACTAAAGCTATCCATGAGGGTAAGGACCCAGAATCAAGCTTTAAGAAGGGTTAGCTGTGAAAGAGTTGTGAGAACTGTTTAGGGATATTGCTCTGTGTTTCTTTTCAAAAATCATCAAGGCTGGAGTGATGGAGAGGAGTGCAGCTTGCCAGGTGCTTTGCAGAGGTGGATGTGAGAAACTGACAGGGTTGTGTGCTCTGCTCCTGTTCTTTCTCACTATCAGCTGTGGAAAAAACAAGGGCTTGTGTTGCAGGACTGCACCTGGACAGTGATGAAATGAATTGCATTTACCCAGAGGACTGCACTGTTTGGTGAAAGGTCTGCTTGGGGCTGAGGGCAGGAAGTATCTGTGTGTGGCAGTTGGGAGGTGTGAACTGATCAAGCAAACTGGTGGGATCACTTAGAAAGGTATTTTTGTAAAAAATCTGAGGACTTGTGGGAAGGAGAGTGGCAAACCTGGTGCTAGTGATGGAGGTCATGGCACCTTGCCGTGGAGCCATACCTGAAGCAGTGGGAAAGAGCAGAGCTGTGAATGGTCTGACAGTAGATGGCAGAAGGTTTTAACTGGACAAGGAGCTGTGGAGGGATTTAGCAGTTTTCTTGTGGCAGTCTGTCACAGCTGAGACAGCAGCAATCCTTTTAAAATACAGTTGACTGGGGACACAGCAAAGGTGGTGCAGCATACTGAAGGATGAAACGGGGACTGGTGGTGGTTTATGTGATACTTGTCTTGATTTCAAACTGAAGTACCAAGCCTTGAGGAGAATAACGAACTAGAGAAATTCAGACATGTTGATAAAAGACCTGAGTGTGTTGAATTAACTTTCCTCGAGGATAAGTATGGATTACTATGAGCCCTCTAAATCTTTGATAAGTATTTTCATAGTTCTTTTTTTTCCCCATTGCTCTGGGTTAGTTGAGTTTTCCTTTGGAAAGTTACTTTTTATATATCAGATAAGAGATGCCGTAGTCTTGATCTCATAAATTGCTGATCTGTATGGGCATCGCCAGCCATGGCATGATGTGTTTGAAAACTGGAAAGATTCAATCTGTTCTCTCAACAAGCTCCTCTACAGCTGTATGGAAAAGCTTTACTTTTGTTATCAGTAACACCTTTCAACGGGTTCTAGGTAGGCCACATTTCAAAAGCTTCATTTGGGAACTGATTGAAATTTGGTATAAATTGAAGGGTTGTTACAAAAGATGAAATTTACATTGTCATTAGCTGCCAAATACTACTTTGAATGCTGGTACTGTGACATTTTCTTCAGTGGGTGAAAGTATCTGCTTTTTGGGCACTTAATTCCTTTTCAGCAAATGTAGATGGTGTTTGCTTGATCTTTATTAGAGCTTTGTAGGTTAAGACATAAAATACTGTGTGCTTTTTCCAGTGCCCACAGGCCAATATGCCCCTTTGGGCTCTGTGATTTGAGCCTGGTGAAGACCATACACCAGCATCTGTATGAACTGAATTAATTTATTGCTCCTCTGTTTCCAACTGGCATGGCATCCTCTAACCAAATGTATTTCCTATCTATTATGTTCTGTTTAGTTCAGGTGGTAACTATTGCCAAATATAATTAGTGCTAGTTAAGCACTGTTTTAATAACTGTCTTCATGAATGAGAGAAGACATAGGTTATATTATTAAGGGAAGAAATGTGAATGTTATTCCAGAGGTGGGGGGATGGAGTAGGAAGTATGCTTAAGACCATTTAGTTACTGCTGAGAGTTTATTAGAGCAGGTTGAAATTCTTTAGCATATTATATTCTGTGACACCTAAATGCAAAGTCCCATGTTATTGGTTGTTCTCCCTTCCTCCCTCCAGAAAGGGGTGCTCTGTTCTTACCTGCAGCTACACTTCCTCCCTTGTGACCCTGTGCAGAAGATATTAATATTGCTGAGATGACATAGGAATTAAACAAGGGAATGGATTTCTGTCAAGTTAGCAAGACAAATTGGCTATCTGTGCAGCCATTTAGGTTGCAGAGCTCGCGCAGGGGCACTGAAATTAGATTGTTGGACACGTACAGGGCTGGTCTGCCCCTGTTAGTGGTGAGCTGTCAGGTTGGCTCAAGTGTGTCATATACCTTCACTGTACAATTTACTTGCTAACTCAGACTCTTCCTATTAGAAATGCCAGGCTTTGCTTAGAGGTGCAGTGACAAGTTTCAGAACGGGAAATTCCAGCTGGAGAGAAGGCAAAATAAAAATCACAGTAGGTGGGTTTGGTGTAGACTGTGGAGCAGGCTGCCTGGAGAAGCTATGGAATCTCCCATCTTTGGAGATATTTAATACTTGGCTGAACAAGGCCCTGAACAACCTGATCTAACTTTGAAACGGGTTCTTTTTGGGCAAAGGAACGAGTGAAGTGAGGTCCAGGGGTCCCTGTCATCCTATGCTATTCTACATGGTGCAGCTCTGGGTAGCATTAACAGGTTCGAGAGTGTTTGGGCTTTTGTAGAAGTATTCCCTTTAGAAGTTTGTAAATGTTGTGGGTTCACTGTGGTCTCTGGATTTTGGGTTTTTTGGAATGGAATGTTTTGGATCCATTCACACATTACCATCTTCTCAGGGTACTACTTAGTTTGTGGCTTATCTTCTGAGGGAGATTTCAGGCTAAAGTTGGATAGTCTGACAGTGGTCATACAGACTTCTCTGTCAGATGTTCGAATAAGCTTATAGAATAAGAGCATAAGAGAGCAGATTAGTAAGACCAAATTGTTTATACCATCTACCAGGAAAATTTGTATGGTTGGCTTTTATTGTCCTGCCTTTTTTGGCAGTCAGTGCTGTTGTGGTAAGTGTATGAAATTGGCACAAAAATGCTCCCCTTGCATTCTAGCTGGTCCTCGGAGATCAGAGGGGCTGAGTGTGGCTGAGCTTAATTTCTGATTTATAACCAATTAGGTGCTATGTCTGGTCATGTTCAGTAAGAACTTTCGTGATCACAGATTCATGAATAGTGCAGTTTATTGAGGCAACAGGTTATAGATTCTTGCTAGGCTGATGGTGATAAATGCACTAGACCTACAAAATTCAAGTGCATAGCTCTGTGTGCAAGTGTTCCTAGGTGTGCTCCAAAGCAGCTGGAGGTGCAGATCTTACCAGAGGGGCATCCCTGCTTTGCAGGGGAGAGAGGAGCAAGCCTGTCAGCTTGCCTGTGAAGTGGGGTCATATTCTTACCCTTCCAAAGTGGAGGATTTCAATTATTGATTTTATACTTTTGCAAAAAATGGAGGTGTGACTGTGGTTTTAATTGGCTGCCTGTTGTGCCATCATAGATTTGGGGTTGGGGGCAACTGTGTTCTCATTTTCTTATTGGCAGATGTGGTTTTTAATATATAAATGAGGGGATAATGAGTGTCTCTGGTTGCCTTCAGTCAAACTGAGCTCCATAACTTATGGTTGAAAAAAAGGCAGCACAGAACCATGGTGCTTTGGTGTCCTCATCTGCCTGGCTGAGGCAGCAGTGAAGGCCATCTGGCCTTCGCCTCATCTTTACTCCCATCATTTTCTCCTCAAAGGAACAGATCTATTACAAGTCTTCTTAGGCACAGTGAAGGGGCAGTATAGCTAGTGACTGGCAGAGAGATGTGTGTGTGCTTCCATGGTTGACTGAGACACATCAGGCCTCAGCCCAGACTCCATTCAGTTGCTAGGCCTTGCGCAAGCCCAGGTGCAAGATAAGCGAGTGACTTAGCTTATGTTTTTGCTGAACCAGCCTCACCAATTCTCCACCATCTCACAGCATCTCTTTATCTTGACATAACAAGCCAGTCAGTTTTCCACAAGGGCCATGACAGTCCTTCCGTGAGGAAGGCAATTCATCTTCATTTTGAGGCAGCTTTTCACACTGTGAAGCGTGACTTACAGTAAGGGTGCAAGGGAGGGATGGACAAGTTCTGCTTTCATTATGGCAGGTTACCTGTTGGAAGAAATCAGACACATGAATCATTCCAGTGCTGAGATTTGTGTCCTCCAAGTCACCACCCACAAAACAGGCTGGATGTGTGCTATATTATGGCTTGTATATACAAAACATCTGCTCAGAGGAGTTCTGTTTCCAGGCCTCTAGCTGCTGATTTAGAAGGTCTGAAAAATGAGGATAATCCTTTCACTAGTGGACACTTTACCTTATTTGAATTGGCAATTTCAGGGTCTTAAGGTGATATCATTGTGCTTTTCTTCCACAAACGTGTCCAGTTGTTTTTGGAATGCATGCTTGTTTCTGTTTTTTCTTTTTTTAGTTTTTTTATAT
>NW_008650677.1:0-10901 GCF_000695815.1 Acanthisitta chloris
TGCGGGCTGCCCCGGGGCAGCTCGTGCGGCTGAGCCTTCGGGCTATCGAGTCCTACGGGAAGAACCAGGCTGCAGTCTGAAACAGCAGCTCCTCTCTCTGGGTTTGTGTATTTGTGTACCAGAAGGTTTGGGTTAGTGGCTCATCTGGCTTGAAGGCAGAAGAATGTAACTAGAAATTATGCTCGAGCAATGCTCACTCCTCAGGAAGAATTACAGGTTAACAGCAGAACATAATGTGTGATTTATTTCTGCAAAGATCTTTGAAGACCCTGTGTCTGTAATTCTGCTTTTTTTTTTTTTTTGCCGTATCATTCACATAATTTAAGAAGAGTAAGCAAAAAACCCTAATGTTTGTTCATAGAAGATGAATAGTCAGATAATTTACATTGGATAGGCCTCAGAGAGCTGTTCTTTGAGGCACGATTGAGGATGGCCATCGCAGACTTCGATGCCCTTTCAAAACATTTCAACGTATATCAGTTGCCAGAATGCTTTTTTAAGAAAGTGTGAATAGATAAACATAGACTCGAAGGAGCAAAGAAACTCATAGCAAATTAGTTCTTAGTCAAGACCGTCTTTTTCATTTAACAATTGTAAAAAACCAAAACATTAAGGTTAGTTCAGTAGCCCTTAGAGGACTGACAATGAGACCATTTTGCTGAATAACCAGGCTGAAAATTTGTGGACTATTTGCATGCACAATATTTGCATGTACAATATTTGCACAACTTTAACCAGAGTTTCCCTAGAGACATAACATCCATGTGACCTTCACATATTTTCACCTTTTCTTTGCTGTATGAAGCACCAGAAAAAAATCAAATGTTTGTTGATTTTGCACAGTTTTAAGAGCTGGAGACAGCAGTGGGAAACTCTGAGGACTTGACACAAAAAGAAATAGAGATTCTGAATGTTTCTTTAAATAAAAGCCTTTCAAAGCCATGGAAACTTAGCAGTAAATGAAAAGCCCAACTAATAACACTTGGGATTCCTATAATTTTCAAAAACAAAACTACTAAGCCGAGTTAAAATTACATTAAATGTTCCCTAGTATGATTTGATTACAATCACTTATGGTAGAGGAGGATAGTGTACCACTCTACTGAAGTGATGCTGTTCCAACTACAAAAATGCTTGAGATCTCACAAATGTGAAGGTAACAGCACAGCAAAGGATAATAATTTAGCCAAGGTTTCTCTTGTAAATCCCAACATTTATGAGTAACACATTGACTCAGATAGATAGTTTACTCACAAATGAGATCATTTGAGCCTTAAATTCTAGCGAGCTGAGACTGGCTGAGGTAGATACTTAAAATATATTCAGGATCTCATCATGAACGCTGTCTCAAGAGGAGGAATTGAGACTGTGAAAGTCAAAAAGAGTAAGCTGCCAGAGAAAAAGTTACCACTCGGATGTATCTGGCTCCTGTCTTGCTCTCAGTTCTTTGATGGTGCTTTCTGTCACTTTGAGATTAGTGGTTTCCCTGAACCTGGCTGACTGACCAATCTTTTGTTTGCACAGAGGATGCCTGGTTTCAATAGTGCAAGATCTATATCTATTTACCCTCACAAAATGAAATTAAAATATTTTATGATTTAAAAATAAGAATGTTCAAAATAGTCTGATTACACTCACTCTACTTGTTTTATCAACCTGCTCTTACCGTATTTGTGATATACCTCTTACCATGATTTTCTAAAGATATAAGATGAATGAGTAGCTGATGCCAACTTATCTGAAGATGACATTGTCACAAATTTTTGTTTGTTTCTGTTAAAAGTCCCCAAAGTATAAGGAATATATAGCAGGGGTTTTGTGACACTAGTGGTCCTTAATCTGTGAGATCAGAAACCCTATTCAACTAATCCAGGCAGAAAGTGGATGGAATCAACAAGCTTGTAAATCAGAAGAAGAAAGGTTTGAGAGGAAAAGACTGTATTTTCCTACTGATATGCAATGAGGTTTAAATTATTTTCCTTTATTACTCCTTTTATTTTAATTATTACTATTACTTCATTTTTTAGAAATTCCCCTTTAAAATTTATTGACAGTTCCCTTGATGTCAAAAACCAGTTTGAAAAGAAAAAGAGCATTTCATTTAAAACCAGAGAAAATGCATTAGAAGTTCAACAGCTCTTCAGCAGCTCCCTTCATTTTTTGGCAAGGAGAGCACAGAATTCTCAGGGAAAGTCTACTGCCTCATGCTAGCAAGAGAGACCAGACCAGGACATAGATTACAATGAGGTTTCACATGAATATTACTTCATTATTTTTTAGCAAAGGTATCACAGAACAGCTACCTCTAAGATCTGCAATATTCTAAATTTTTAAAACCCAACAACAAGTACTATAGTAAATGAACTAAGTTCACATCATCATCCATTATTCTTTGGTTTTAATCACACAGGTGAAACTCATTACCCTGTGAAGGGAAACACAAAGCTTGCTTCAATGGCATACAGCTGAAATGGAACTTAATCTGTACATTAGTGGTGGTTTCTTTGGACCATCAATCTACATAAAAGTGAACTTGAAATAATTTGTTAGTTCACGGTATTCAGTAATTCCGGGGGGGGGAGGGGGGGCAGATTATCCCAGTCAGTTCTAGTGCAAAAAGCTAAATGCTTGCCCTAAAAGCTGTAGTGGGTGTATTTTAGACTGGAGAGAAGCCCCTTTAATGAAATATGGATTTCTGGTGTTCTGCTTCATTTTTAAACCCCACTCCCTGTATTAATTAGCAGAACTGAAGTAGATACAGTTATATTTAGATCACAGCTGCCAGTAACCAAATTTCAAGTGGGTGTCTCTGGTTTCATATTTTTCTAGGATAAAATGCTGCACTCAGAGAAGTAAAAAAAATAAACAAACAAACAAAAACAACAAACCCAAACAGAAACAAACCCACAGTTTCCATACTGAAATATTAAAGTCAAAACCTCATACAGTGAGTGTCTGCAGAAAATAGCAGGCAAAGCAATCCCTCTTCACCTCTGAGAGAGAAATGATGGGAAGAAGGGGGAGTCCTTCACTCTTATGGGAAAAGGGGAAACAAGAAAAAACCCCCACAACTGCCCATTGCTCTTAGGAAGAGAAAAGAAGTGTCATCATGAGTAAGAATAGCAAAGGGATTCCCTCCCTGCTCAGAGAGAAGACAGAAGGGGAAGGGAATTCCCTCTCTCCATTGGGAAAGAACAGAAGGGAAGGGAATTCCCTTTGTTGCGTTTATACTTTGAGCTCTAATTAATCTTGAATGTTTTGCACTTCTGTTAACATCAAAGCAATTCTGTATATCACGCAAAACTTGGTTTCCTTGAGCTGCAGGAAGTTAGTCTTGAAATTCTTATGGAATGTATGGATGTATGTAATTACTGTCATGTGCTCAGATGCAGTCTATAACTTTTAAATACAATCTACATGGGGGCTTGCTTGCTTTAGCCTCTGGCTTGGAAAGATTTCTGTTACAGCTTAAGATTTGTTTTTCTGATTTAATTGTCACTTCAGTTAAAGGGCAAGCAGCAGAGGTGCCAGTAGAGCAGCAAAAAGCGCCAGGAGCAACATATGGGACTGAAATTCCTTATAAAGTAAGGATCCCATGAACCCAGTTGCCTGCAGGGGGAAGGTTGCATAAACAAATATTTAACAAGGAAAAACAGTGAGGTCTTTGCAGTAATCATACAAATATCCAAAAATAGATAATGAAGACATATAAAGCATACAATTTCCCTGGCGTGCTGCAGCCCATGTGCACATGCTTGAGATAGTGTATTGGCTTATGCCTCTGTTGTAAAGATGTTTTAAGCTTTGCAGTTCTAGTGTAGGACGGGGGCAGTGCTCGGTACTGTGACCTTCTAGAAATCCACTTGGCTTCCCCACTGCTAAGCAAGGTCTGAATGGTTTGATGACTGGAAAAAGTGGCAACTGATCAGATGCCATTGTGACCATGTCACAAGGGAAAGGTTACAGTTTCAAGGACTGTTTTATACATATTTCATTGGTTAAAAGGTTGAATGTCTTATCCTGAAGGAACATCAGGACTTTGTTATTTCTCTTGCCTTTATCTCCTTACTTTATGTGCTAAGGTAATGCTAATTGATGCCTGGATGGAAAAATCAGCTAGTGTATCACCATAGATAGCAAAGAAAACTTCCATTAGCAATTTCTCAATTTTCTGCCCAATTTTGACTTTAAGTGTATGGATGCCACAATCACTAATTGATTTGAGACTTGATACAGTGAGCTGGGGACCCAGCCAATTTCATGTGTACATAATTTCCTGTACAATTCCCAGAAGATACAGGTTTTATCTCCACTCACAATGGAGAATATCTTAAATAACACTTAGCATAGGAAGGTCAGTTTGTTTTACTCAGCTGGCTGTAACTAGATTGTGGTCCTAGCAATCCTTAAAAAAAGGATAGTAGGGGATGGAGACTAGATGTTTGCTTAAAGAAGCAAACTTCTAATATATGTAGAAGTGAGTAGTGTATGTATTTTGACCTATTTTAATTTGTATTGCCTCTGTTTGAAGCAGTGTGGGGAAACCACCTGCTCACATTGCCTTTCTTCAAAGTGAAGACTTCAGATAAGAATGCCCTTTGATAATCAGTCAAAACACTTTTTTTCCCCCTGATTCTGCCTGCAGAGCAACCTCTGTCTGAAAAGCTGTTCACAGGGTAAATAAGGAAATGCACGAAAAAAATCTGGGGGAGTTACCAAGACTGATCTTATCTTTCATGTCACTATGTTTTA
The DNA here is from genome assembly GCF_000695815.1 of Acanthisitta chloris. Taxonomy (NCBI): domain Eukaryota; kingdom Metazoa; phylum Chordata; class Aves; order Passeriformes; family Acanthisittidae; genus Acanthisitta; species Acanthisitta chloris. The sequence continues at coordinate 4,753 of NW_008650677.1, forward strand.
AGGCACTGAAGTTGTAGAGAAGAGAATACTTCAAAACAAACTTTTAACATTATTTTTCTCCCCCGATGTATCTCAGAAACAGATGGGTTTGATTTTATTAATTGAAAATTTGCTGGGATTTTATACCTGATCCTAGTTGCAGAGTGTGGCAAGATCACTAATAGAACTTTCTTGTTTTAGTACTTTATCAAACATAAACTTGAATACATAAAAGAAGAAAGAGCTTTCTAGAGTTTCATTAAACATTTATAGTTGCTGTAGCAATTCTCTGAACTAAATTTATTTTTATGCATGGCAGTATATTTCACTGCAGTATTTGTAAAATAAACTAGTAGCCTATTGAAAAGATCCCGTCTTACGTGTTTTAAACAATACTCCTCCCATTCTCCTGATTTTCACTTGGCTCAAAAATCAAAGGTACTGAAAACTGAGCTAAGCCAGGAAAACTGCTGACACTGTTACTTCACGTTCAGGGAAGAATAGATGGGAGAAGGAAAGGAAAAGCAACCTCTGTGACCAAAAATAACATCCACTAATGGTGAACTGGGGATAAGTAAGTATTCATAACTTTTCTAAATGTCTCCCAAATGACCTTTGCTAGGTGGTTTAACCATTACTATGATCAACCAAGAATTTAAGTTTTGTAATTGAGGCAAGATAATATTGAGACCATGGGAGGAATACCTGTGATCCTGCTAAGGGAAAATGAGTGATACACAAAAAGGAACAGTAATGTGGTAGCAGCAAGCATATAGGAGAAGTTGTAGGAAGATCAGCACACTTTCAAAGTGCAATGTATGCACCTTCTCATATGCACAGGGAAGCAATGACAAGTGAACCATAGGAATAGCTCTTCTGCCACTTCATTTATGGAAAGCCGCTTGCTGTGAAGCCGTTGGGATCTGAAAGGTGAAGTTTGCTACACATAGATACTGAAAAGCTGTTTGCAAGGAAACAGTATGGCACGACAGCCTGGAACCAATCTTCTCACGCCCACCCTCAAGTGCTATTTACAAGCAATTCACCCACTGCAATATGGTTATTTGAATGTAACAGGGGACATGGGAAATGTGTATTTTGCTACAGAAAAGTGACATTGCCAGGATGCATTAAAAATCTGTTAATAGTACATATAAATAGAAAGAAAAGGTCAGCTCAGGCAGGTCAGAACAGCCCTCTGAATTGAATGAAAATACTCCAAACTCTGTGAAGGATGCAGCCTGCAGGCCCTACATTGTCCTGGTAAGTCAGTAGTAGCCATCAGTGCTGGCAGAGCTCAAATCTTTCATTAATACTGCCAACTATCTCAGTTTACTATATCATATGCCAGATTTTTGGGAAGTTGGACTATGATGCAAGAGTGCTGTTACTCAGGATGGTGGTGGTACATGGGCTGAATTCGTCATTGTTAAACTATGTATTATGGGAAAGGCAAACTATCTCATACAACAATAGACGGATGAGAGGGAAACCAGCACAGATACAGTATGTGATTATCAAAATTCATCAGCTGTTATTGAGAAAATGCATTTGGTTAACTTACTGTCTATTAACTAAGAGCTTTTGGAAATAAAGTTAGATTTTGCATTTCTGAGTTTCATTGTGTTTAAATTGCCAAATATTTGTGGCTTACCTCCTAAGTTCTCTGTCTTGAGCTTATTATTATTGACACTGGTGTTGAAAAAAGAAAATTTTCATGCCTGTTCATTAAAAATGTTCTTTGTGACTCTAGTAAAGACCACAGGCTGTTCTGAGAGTTGTTTAATGTAAAACTCTTTATCCATTTTCAATAATTTATTAAAAGTCTATAATCAACAGAAGACAGAGGAAAAAAGAATAATTTTTTTAAATGATCTTGACTTTACATTGCTAGAAAGACAAGTTTTATGTATGCAAAGCTACCTCTGGATAATCAGGGAATATCATTAACACTTGTACAAGGGGGAAGACTTTTGGAGAGTAAGAATACTTCTGCTATATCTTTCCATCTAGTTAAGAGGTATCAGACAAGACAGGGTAATACACAAAAGTTAGCAGAGATTCTTGGATGGCAGGTATCAAGCAAAAGTTTAGTTACTACTCTTTATCTGTCTGGATGCTTTCACAAAGAGTTTGTCCTGAAGCCCTTTCCGCATGAGTTAAAATATGCCGAAAACTGTCAGACTTTTCCTTCTAATTTTGTATGGGTATCTTCACTGTAGCACAGATGGCTGATGAGCCAAATAATGTACAAGCGTATCACAGTCTTACAATTCTTGCTTCATTCTTTGATTTTATGAGCCAACCTCCCAAAATATCAAGAAAATACAAATGTGCTTTATTTCTAATTTCTTCTCAGCTGATCCTCATGCTTGACTATGTCCAACCATACACTGAAGCAAAAGCTGAGAAAACCATGCCTGTGGTATGGACATCATGTTCCCTGATACAGACACAAATGGCGTGCAAAAATCATTCAGATGTCTCTTAAATAACCAGGCACAAAAATACTGGCAACATTGCCATATTATGAAACATACAATGAGGTAGTAATCAGCTTGCTTTTTATATAATTTTTTATGTGACACGAAAACAGTAATCCTCTGGCTGTCATAGAGTATTTGGTGTCTGTTGTGCTTGATGTTGCATAATGTGAAAGGGGAAATATAAAAGATCAGAGATATGGCCAAGGTGAAGGTATGTGAGTATAATGTTTCACAGTCTAGACCTCAAAAAGCGAATGAAAATGAGCTGGTATATCTAAGACGGCAAATGACAAAAAAAGTTAAAGCAAGGTCTTGCATATAAGTTGTCTGAATTAATAAATTTTCTGGTTTAACTCAGTAAATACTGCTTGAGAGCTAGGGGAATAAAATTTTTCATTAAAGAATATTCTCCTTACTCCCCAACTCACACATTTTCAGTCCCTTCCAAATGGATTAGTGAAGACTGCAAGGGAGAAACAGAAATTGCCATCAAAGTCTAACAGGGAAGGTTCACTGCCTTTTTTCAGTCTACTTTGAGTGGGTTCATGGTGAATAATAAATAATAATAATGACAAAAATTCTAGAGGGACAGATTTTGATAGAAAGTTTGATACTGATGGCAAGATTTTAGCCAATGGCACATTTCATAGTTACAGAAATGTCTTTCAAATGTACCTGGGAATGCTTTTTAAAAAAGTAGGAGCACTGAAACTCAGAAAGATGTTACCAACAACAAATTATAGTTTAAAAAGTGGAAATGCTGTTGATGCTAAAAGGAAAATATCCATAGATTTCAACACGTTTTTTAGCCAAAGACTTAATGAATGATTTTTATTCATTATATTCCCTTTCTATTAATACTGTCACTAATGATGGTAGCACAGATCAGAAGTTATGTGGCAATATCCTTATGAGATGACAGGGAACCCTCCAACCATAACTGTCATGATAAATGACTAATTTGGTAACTAATTTTGAACTTGCCACTTTTCCAGACATGATGTTTTATTTCAAATTATTCTCCTTATTTTTTTTTTTTTTTTTAATGTTCTTGGGTTGGTTTTGGGGTTTGGGTTTTCTTTTTCTTCTTTTTCTTATGCTTTCTGGATATCTGGCATTTTGACTAAGTTCTAGAAAAAATCTCAATGTCATAAGTAACATCTGGATGGGGATGATCTGGCACTCCAGTCAGCAATGAGACGCAAAAAGTGACTAAGCAAATAACTGCTCTTTTTATCTTGTGTTCTCCCCGCTGTTCACAGCTGAGTGCCTCTACCCCATTCCACTGTGTCATTATCATTCACTATCAGCTGTCTTTAACTTATCCCATCCTGCATGTCAGTAATGGCAACTGATACCAGGTCCATCTGGGACTTCAGTTGTGTTCAGTTGTTTTGCTGCATTTTGTTTTAGTAATGGATTTCTTTCCTGCTAAATTTGTCAGAGGCTTTAAATGAGAAAATTCCTGCATTCCCTATAACAGACCCTCATCAGTGCCTTAGTATGTGGGTGATTTTTCAGATAGACTCTATTTCATATCTGAGTTTCCTCACTGTATTTATTCTAATTTTGGTACCTAAAGTGATGTAAAGTTGAAAAGGACACAAATTAAGAAAAAAAGTCTGAAGTCATAACATAGGAGAAAACTCCATTCAGCTTGCACATACCCATTAAAGTCAAGGACATTGCACAAGCAGAAGACAATTCAGAACAGGCTTTGATCCAGAACTACTGCTATTGTGCAAAGGGATTTACAGCTCTTTTAGCTGCTTGGTGTAAGGGCACATGACACTTGCTTCAGTGGGAGATATCTGGTTCATTAAACTTAACAATTAGCCTCAAGAAAATCTATACATTGGATTAGTTAAATCATCTTTTGCAGATACAGAAGTGCACATTAATTGGTACCGGGAATAATTTGAACTTTACTGCAATATAATCAGGATTAAACATGTTATATAATTTATTCATTAGGCAACACAATTATGCTACCGTTAAAAATAAAAAAATAATTTTTCTGTAACTGAGCAACATAAAGGAAAACATACAGCTGTGCATTTTACAACAGCACAAGAAATTATTACAGATGATACAACTAGAAACATATACCATTAAAAGGGCAGGTGCATTATTACTTTCTTGCCAAAATTTCCTTGAATTGAAGCTGTCTTGAATATTTTAATAACTCCATCAGTGTGTCTCTTTTCTTTCATATTTTTAGACACTAAAAGATTCCTATAGCAATTTATTTTCATTGCCCCCCAAATCCCTTACTGCAAGGTAAACCATAATTGTTCTTAAAATCAGAAAATGGAGAAAGTATTTTGGCAGTGCACTATACTGCAAACTTACACAAAGATATAAGTAATAACTAATCTAGTTTGAAATTAACAGACAACATCAGCAAAATAAAGCAGCTTAAATCCTGTAAGAGGTCAGTTACATTTTGATCTTCAGCTCACTAATAGGCAAAAGCAAATAGGGCAATTCCAAAGCAAAGCATCTCCTTTATTTTTCTAATCCCAAAGTTAAAAGCAAGGAAGAAATGGATCAGCTGTGGCAAACCCTCTCTCAGCCTGTCTTTCTGACTTTCAAATACTAATCCAAGTTAACTTAATACGTACTTGTATGCAGCTTTTAGACACAGTTCCATTTCCAGTTAAACTGATGAACACACCTGGAACAATTTTAGTGAAGTGGCATTACTGCAAAGGTACATTCAAATCAGAGAAATACTGACTGAAAAAGGCCTACATTTGGATATATTTTGTTTTGGGGTTAGATCACAAAAGAAGATTTTAAAATACATTCTATCATTTGCAATAAAGTAATCAGGACTTTGCATACTTTGATTGGAACTGCTAGAAAGTGCTTTTGAGCTCTCAGTTAACAACTTGAAAGGCTTTAAAAGTTTTATTCTGAGTTTATCCTGTCACAATAAAAGGCTTAAGTGACTTGAATCTGTGTTGGATGAGAATAATTCTTTAATTAAGCCTCAGTTGTATGTGTTTCTTCACCCAAAAAATCTGTTATGAAACAGTTTTTAAAGGAAATTTGAAAGAAGAAATGTGAATAGATTTGTTCAAGACAAGTAATTTTAATCATGGCTGTAGTTAATGAGTAAGGAACCAAACTTCTCCATATATGTAGTTTTGCTGTTTATTATTCCTCTGATCTTCCTGACTGCCTGCTGGAATAACATCCTGAGCACTTTGCATTTACAATCCTCATATCTACAGACCTAGTTAAAAATTATTGGTAAGGATTAGCAAGAAAACAAAGACAGCTAAATCAGGAGTTTAATTATGAGTTTTTGTGCATGTGTACAAATGTGTTATACCTACAGACTTTTCAAGTACTGCTTTAATCTTATATCAGGGTTATACTAGAGACTCCTCTGACTCTCAGAGCTGCCAGAAAACCAGTATCCAACTGTAAAAACTCTTCCACTTTTTTGGCCAGCACTTTCTACTTGCATAATACAAGGTGCTCATATAGAATCTGTCCAGCTGTCTTGTCCTAAGGGTTCCTGTTGATTGTAACAGCATTACCAATGGCTTTAAAATTTTTTTTGACAGATACACTGGAGGAGAAGGCTACTGCATTCTTTTTTGTTGCACACAGACCTTTAAAAGTAGAACTACTATCAAGCTGTTTGCTTTGGTACTTTTATATATATATATC
>NW_008650678.1:0-3844 GCF_000695815.1 Acanthisitta chloris
CCCGCACTTCGGCCGTCCCCAGCCTGTCCAGCTTCCGCACCACCCGTGTGACACCCCTGCGCTCCTACCAAAGTGCCTACCAAGGTGCCGGCGAGCTGCTGGACTTCAGCCTGGCCGATGCCATGAACCAGGAGTTCCTCCAAACCCGCACCAATGAGAAAGTAGAGCTGCAGGAGCTCAATGACCGTTTCGCTAACTACATCGAGAAGGTTCGCTTCTTGGAGCAGCAGAATGCCCTCATGGTGGCTGAGGTGAACCGCCTGCGTGGCAAGGAGCCCACCCGTGTGGCTGAGATGTATGAGGAGGAGCTGCGGGAACTCCGGCGCCAGGTGGAACTGCTCACCAACCAGCGGGCTCGTGTCGAAGTCGAGCGTGACAACCTGCTCGATGACCTGCAGAAGCTCAAGCAGAAGTGAGTGGGGCGTCCTGGAGTATCTCTGTGGGCATCCATCCGTGTCTCTACATCCCTAGGCATGGGAGGTGGCAGAGTTCGCCCTGGCAGCCCCTCGGGTGCTTACTGCCATCCTTGTGCCTCACAGTCAGGGCCCATCATGTCCCCACTAGTCTGTTCCCCTTGACCGTTCTCTGGATGCCCAGGCAGCACCCAGTGGACAGGACAGCTATGGTAACAGAGGTGTCCTCTATGCCCTCCTTTGCAGTGGGGCTGATCCTGTAATGCCACAGAACACCCAGAGTTGCGAGATCGAAGTGCACCTCACCCTGGGGTCCCCATCTCTGCTCACACCAAGGAGGGCTAGTAAGCCCATGGGTGAGCTGAGCTCTGTGGAATAGGTGGACAGAGGCAGTGAGGCAGGCGGAAGCGAGGGGGAGGATAACCCAGGGGGGTGCTTCATCAACTCCAGATGTGAAGGAGGGAGGGGAGGAAGCGGCTGCCCTTCCATGGGTCCAGGCCTGCTGTGGGTGTCCATGGTGACCTGTGAGAAGTGGGAGCCCCTAAGGATGCTGTGGACCTGGCTAGTTATGGGGAAGGGAGCTGGGGCCAGCGGGCATTAGCCACAAGAGCATCCAGGTTGAGGGACCCCACAGGGACTAACCAGCCTGGGAGACCTGGCAGTTGGAGTGGATGCTCAGGGGGTGCCGCATGTTCTGATGCAAGTCTGCACCTTCCCTCCTGGACCCTGTGCCCTGAGGACACTGAGTACCCACCTCCCAGGGGTGACACGGCATGCTGCCTCCCTCTGTAACTACAGCCCCTGCCACAGATGGACAGCACTGGGGTCCTAGTGGGGCTCAGGCCCTGATCCTGGAGGATTGGGGGTGGTGACATAGAGGAACCTTTAGTGACAGATCAGGAGTAGGGCCCAGAACAAATGAGTCAACACCCTGTCACCCCGTGTGTCAGCACCCCCTGGGCACCTCCATCCCCTCCCCACTGCCTTCCCACTGACCTGCAGCCCGCAGCACTGTCCCCTCCTCTGGCATAGTCTGGATTTCCAGCCCTGACCTTGCTCCCACACCCAGCAGTCCCTGCTCCATGCTTCATCCTACAGCATCACTGAGACCTGCCTGTCCTCCTGCTCTCCTTGGAACGGCCATCTCTGGGACCCCCTGTGCCAGATCCTGCATCCTGTCCTCCCAGCTGCTGGTCACTCTCCCCTATAAGGGCCGGGGCAGCGTGCGTGGCACCAAGCTGACCTCATGCCTTTGTGATCTCTCCAGCGTTGACTATAATAGGGAATGGGAGGAAGAGCCCCTGGCCTCCTGCCAGCCCTCCGATGCCTGCAGGGAAAGCAGGACAATCTGCTGTCTTCCCACTGGGCCATGCTGGGCTTAGGGACAGCTCAGGGGGACATCACCAAGAAGGGACTTCTTCCTGTGGACCCTTCTAACCTCCCCTTTCTGCCTGCAGGCTGCAGGAGGAGATACAGCTGAAGGAGGAAGCTGAGAACAATCTTGCTGCATTCAGAGCTGTGAGTACCTGTCCCCCCATGCGCCATAGGACCCCCAGCCTCCCTTTCCATCCTTATCTCCCCCCAGCAGCCTGGCCCCAGCACCAGGACATGGCCCTAGGCACAGCTCTGGACTTTCCAGCTCTTATGCTCTCCCTGCACCTCCTTGCTACAACTCACTCTGTGTGCCCCCCAGGACGTGGACGCGGCCACACTGGCACGCATCGACCTGGAACGACGTATTGAGTCCCTGCAGGAGGAGATAGCCTTCCTCAAGAAGGTGCATGAAGAGGTAGGTGAGGGGTGGCCTCCTATTCCAATGGCACTCGTGTGGCAGGAGGGAACAGAACAGGTGCCCTGAGGTGTCACCTTGCCTACCCAGGAAATCCGGGAGCTGCAGGCACAGCTGCAGGAGCAGCACATCCAGGTGGAGATGGACATCTCCAAGCCCGACTTGACGGCTGCACTGCGGGACATTCGTGCTCAGTATGAGAGCATCGCTGCCAAGAACATCGCTGAGGCCGAGGAGTGGTACAAGTCCAAGGTGCAGGAGGAGGCAGGCTCCAGGCTGGCTGTAGCACAGCGGGTCCTGGCCATCCCAGTGGCCATGCCCACTGACCCCTCTGGTCTCTCCCCAGGTGTCTGACCTGACGCAAGCCGCCAACAAGAACAATGATGCCCTGCGGCAGGCGAAGCAGGAGATGCTGGAGTACCGGCACCAGATCCAGTCCTACACCTGCGAGATCGATGCCCTCAAGGGCACGGTGAGCTGGAGGCAGCACTGGGGAGACCGCCAGCTTCCCTGCAGGGACCTGCTGCTCCAGGGCTGCTCAGGGACCTCTGTGACATCTCTGGGGTGGGAGGCTCTTCCCAGCTCTCCGAGTTGCTGCCATGGGGAGATTTGTATCCTACATTTGGGCGGTGCCTCCCTCAGTGGTGGCCTGTGCTCTTGTGAGGTGTTTTGGCAGAGTCCCGGGATCAAGGCACAGATTGTAAAATATGATCCTGCCTGGGAGGCTCCAGGCAGGCGGCTGCAGGAGTCGGGGTGTCTGGTTGCAGGCTGGAAAGGTGATTGCAAACAAACAAAGAACAACAGTCCCTCTCTGACACAGTCATGGTCACAGGAGCCAGTCAGCAGCCACCAGTGTGTCAGTGCCACCCCGAATCAGCCATGTGGGGCTCCTGCAGCTCTCTGTGCCCCACCTCTGAAGTAGGATGGCTTTGCTGGGGGGCATAGGGACCCAGGTGCTGGAGTTGCCCAGCACATGCCCAGATTGCCCAGTGCTCAGCAGATGGAACGTAACAGTCACCCATCAGCTTGACTCACCGCAGGGCTGACCACGGCTCTCCCCAGGACTCTCTGGAATTCCCAGCTCCCACCCCAGGTGAGCCCTGGCTCCTCCTGGTTCCCCTGCTCACTGAGTCCCTCATCCCTCTAGAATGACTCGCTGATGCGCCAGATGCGGGAGATGGAGGAGCGCTTTGCAGGGGAGGCTGGCGGGTACCAGGACACCATTGCCCGCCTGGAGGAGGAGATCCGGCACTTGAAGGATGAGATGGCCCGGCACCTGCGCGAGTACCAGGACCTGCTCAATGTCAAGATGGCCCTGGATGTGGAGATTGCCACATACCGCAAGCTGCTGGAGGGCGAGGAGAACCGGTGAGTGTCAGGGAGGCAGAAGAAGGTGGGGCTCCAACCTTGTGAGCAGACACCTGTGGGCTGGGGCTGGCTGGTGCTAAGCTCTCCCCTCTGTGTCCCTGCAGGATCAGCATCCCCATGCACCAGACCTTTGCATCCGCACTCAATTTCCGAGGTGAGCATCATTCTGTGAGGAGGTTGACTAAGGATGAGTCCCCTGGGGTCACCAGTTTGGGGGCAACTCTCCCTCCTGGGGGGCTGCAGGCAGGCTGGCAGGTTGGGTACCCACAGGTGC
>NW_008650678.1:3897-4620 GCF_000695815.1 Acanthisitta chloris
CTGTTGCCATGAGCTGAAGTGGGGATAAACCCAAGGCTGCTGAAGCCAGCATTGCTGACCCAGCCCCATCGCTGTGCCCTCATGCTTCACATCCCTGTGGTCCCATCCCCTGTTCATTCCCCCTGCAGAGACCAGCCCAGAGCAGCGTGGCTCCGAGGTGCACACCAAAAAGACTGTGATGATCAAAACCATCGAAACCCGTGATGGGGAGGTGAGCACAGGGCAGCACTGGGGCATGGTGGGGAGGCGGGGGCTCTAGTGTGGCAGAGCACAGCATCTCACAGTGCCTCTCTCCCACAGGTGGTGAGTGAGGCAACCCAGCAGCAGCATGAAGTGCTGTAGAGGAGGCTGCTCCTGCAGCCCACTGGCACCTTCTGTCCCTGCCTCCATCCTGCCTGTTCTCTCCCTCCCTCCATCCTGCCCCCATGCCCCCCTCCTGCATCCCACCTTGCCTCCCGGTGCTCCCCCAGCACTGCCTGAGGGGTCCCCTCCATGCAGCTGCCTCTGAGCCCCCTGCCCCACTGGGCTCTCTCCTTCAGCTTTGAAAGGCTCGCTCTGCTTTTGCAGCTTTGCAGTGGCAATGCCAACGTCAGGATCAGGCCAGGGCTGGGGGGCAGCAGGAGAGAGGGAGGGGACAGGCAGGAGGGGCTGGGGGGGAGCAGGTGGTGGCTTGGGCCAGCTCCTTGGAGAGCCGGACGGTCCCAGCAGCGGGTTCTGGATCCC
>NW_008650679.1:0-519 GCF_000695815.1 Acanthisitta chloris
TGATGGACACTAAGGGACACCTGAGGGCCACCGAGGGCCACATGTGGTCACTCACCCCCGGCCGCAGGTATCCCACCTCCCCGGTCAGCCCATCCCTGTAGGTGATCTTGACGTGCTGGTGGAACCGGGAATGGACCATCATGTCCCAGGAGTATCCATAGAGTCCATTGGTCCAGTTGTTGTAGCCCTGAGGTGGGAACAGGGAATGGGATATGGGATATGGGATGGAGCAGAGCATGGAGCTGTCCACACTGCACAGCTACAAACCTCTTCCCACACCCCACAAGGACCCTGAATTCCTCCACACATCCCCCAGACCCATTCCCACAACCCCAGACCCATTCCCATATCCCCCAGACCCATTCCCATGTCCCCAAATTCCTCCACACATCCCCCAGACCCATTCCCACAACCCCAGACCCATTCCCATATCCCCCAGACCCATTCCCATGTCCCCAAACCCCCTCCAACAACCCCAGTCCCATTCCCAGGTCCCCAAATTCCTTTCCACATCCCCCA
>NW_008650680.1:0-2146 GCF_000695815.1 Acanthisitta chloris
GGGGCATGGGATGGGACCCGCGGGTGGACCCCCGAGTGTATCCGGGGCTGGACACGGGACTGGACCCGCGGGGGGAGACCCTAGTGGAACCCCCAGTGGAACGAGCCTGGTCCCGCAGGTGGACACAGGACTGAACCTGAGACTGAACCCACGAGTTGGCACAGGACTGAATCTTAGACTGATCCCGCGAGTCGACACAGGACTGGACCCTTAAGGCTAAATATGAGGAAAAGGTCCTTTTGCCAGAGGATATTAGGGCACTGGAACAGCTCCCCAAGGCAGTGGTCACAGCCCCAAGCCTGACAGTGCTCAAGGAGTGTTTGGCCAATGCTCTCAGGCACAGGGTGGGATTGTTGGGATGCCCTGTGCAGCACAAGAGTTGAACCCAATGATCCGTGTGTGTTCCTTCTAGCTCAGGATATTCCGTGATTCCATGGTTCTGTGATTCCAACTCCAGCTGGGCAGCACAAGGCCTGGGAAACAACCAAATCCTGCCAGGGAGCTCCTAACATGCCCTGGTGAGCGTCACTGTAGCACTTGAGGTTTGGCTGAGTGGAAGTGTCGTCATCCACAGGAGTTTCTAATCCTATTTTGGCTGGAAAGTGATGCATCGAGCTGCTTGTAATGAATTCCTCTCCTCCCCAGCCCTCGAGGCTTTCTTTGGTGGAAGAAAACACAACTGAAGTGCACACAATAAATCTGTCCTGCAGCAAAAACATTAACAGGCAAGGAAAGAAAAGGCAAATGGAAGCGAGAAAAGAGCAGGAGTGTCTCCACTTGTTCCTGCAGGAAAAACTTTGTTAGACATAATCCAAATGCATTTAAATCCTAGTTTTGAACTGCAGGAAAAGCAGAAGGTAAAGAAGTTCATCCAACAGATTGTGGAGCGTTAGAAGCCACGTCACACATTCCCACTGACACAGCTCTGAGGAGGCAAACCAGCCCTCCGAAGGACTGGGAGCTGCTCCAGTGGGATGGACAAGGACAGTCAGGGCTGTGCTCACAGGAGTCTGTGTTTGCCTTCTCACCCAGTTTTCATTTCCTCTCCATCCCTTCCTTGAGCAAGAGCCTCTCCCAAGGGAGCCAAACCTAACCCCTCCCTGTGATCCCGTGAGGTACCTTAGCAGAACCAACTGCAGCAGGACAAAGCACAAAGGAGCTCAGCTGTGCTTTGACATGTCAGAGTGGGTTTGACAGTAAGAAGTATTGGGACTTATGGTGCGGTTCAGAATCTGAAGGCCTTGGAGACCAGCCCTTCCTGGGAAATGTGCTTCCCATGTCAGGGAAGCAGAGTCAGGATCTCCCTGTCCCCTTTTTCACCCATGATTTCATGGAATCACCAAATAGCTCAGGCTGGAAAAGACCTTAAATATTCCAAGGGACCAAGCGTCCTGTCACCCCCAGAGAATGTTTCTCCAACTGCCAACGTGTTCCATCAGATCCCAACGTGTTCCATCTGCTCTGCAGACACACAGGATTTGAGTGTTCGTCACACATGTCAGGGCTTGAAACTTCCCTCTGACGCCTCATTCCATGCAAAGCTGTTCTCAGAACATGCACAGGACACTGCTCTGCCGTGTCCTGTCACACAGAAATCTGTTCCAAAGGTGCTTTGTGCTATGTATAGATACAAACTATATGGAGAAGGACTTTGGACAAGGGCCAGGACAAGGGGGAATGGCTTCACATGGACAGAGGGCAGGGTTAGATGGGGCATTGGAAAGAAATTCTTGTGTGTGAGGGTGCTGAGGCACTGGCACAGGTTGCCCAGAGAAGCTGTGGCTGCTCCATCCGTGGGAGTGTTACAGGCTGGCTGGATGGGGCTTGGAGCAGCCTGGGCTGGTGGAAGGTGTTCCTGCCCATGGCAGGGGGTGGAACCCCAAGGATGCCCTCGGAACACCCAAAACACACTGACATCAGTGTGTGCTCGTGGCTGGACGAGCTCTCGGAGCTGCAGCTCCGAGGGCAGAACCAGGGCAGGGCTCCAGCTGCTCCCACACCCTCTGCAGGCTGCAGGAACAAGGAGCAGGTGAAGGACCGCCAGGGGCTCACGGGCCCGGCAGGGGTTCCAGGGCACGGGGGCGGGATCGTCCTCCCGTGACGTCACGCGCCCCGTGACGTCACGCGCAGTCCCGTGACGTCACGC
>NW_008650681.1:0-17092 GCF_000695815.1 Acanthisitta chloris
AGCCTTTCCGCTGGGGATGCCCACGTGGCCGCCCGGCAGCAGCGGCACCGCGGAGAGTCGCCGGCCCTCGCATGGCATATGGTGTCTGGATTCATACAAGATGCAAAACTATTCTGCCACTAATGCACAATGACTCATAGCATTGCTAATTTTTCCAACAAAAGCCCACTTCCACACCCACACTTTTAACCCCTCAGGCTAAAAAGCCTCTTCTTTAGTTTCAAAGCCTTGGAAATGTAAGGGAGGTGGTTTCTGGATCAATATCTGAAACCCTATATTTATTTAAAGCATATGCACGCTCTAACGCTTATTTTAAATTTCGGTAAAAGCCAGTTTGCAAATCACTGATCTAGCATGAGGTAATTTTTTTTTTTGTTCCAAAGTGGTTTCATTGTTAAATGCTGGAAATGTTTAATTTTTTTGGTAGTTAACATATTAAAAAAATACAACTCACCACAGATAATAAAAAGTTATTTTAGAGGGAATCCAGGCAATGTAGCTAGTGGATCTACAAGGATTATATATTCCAGCACGAGTTCCCAAGCTGCTTGCTCTAAGCAGCTTGTAATATTTGGGGATCTTTGCTATTTACTGGCTCTTCAGGGAGAATAATAATGCGCTCTCCAACTAGAGGGAGCTGCTGGTATCCCTGATGCTGATTCTTAACCTCCCAGTCTAATTCCTTTGTGCGGAACGCGCAGCAATCGTTCTGACGTTTTAATAAAATTAAGTTAAATTACCCTGAGTAATTTAGATTAAAAGGATGTGTCTTAATTCTTACAATGTAATCATCAAATTAAACGGCAAAATTCGGGGGAAAACTGAAGCCCATCCTGGTTGCGTGGCACACGGGTGCTCGACATGAATGTGGAATTATATAGGTCATGAAAAGTCTCGTTAGGAGAGAGTGAAAAGCCGAGGCTCGCGCACCGCTGTTCCGAGACAAAAAGCACAAGGGAGGTATGAGCACAGGGCAGGAGCGCGCGGCGCGGCAGGAAACTCCCGCTCCCTCCGGCGCAACAAAGGAACAAAGGGACCTGCGGGCAAGGATGGAGGTGGCCGAGCTCGGCACTCCAGCTCCCCGGGAGCCACTTGTTACGGGGTCCCCTGCGGGCAGTGCTGCAGCAGGTGAAGGCTCCTGCAGGGAGGGATTTAAGAAGAAGACATGGCTTTGGAAAGTCTTTCCTAAGGATTGGTGTGTGGGCTTCTGTGGGCCTGTGGCCAAAACATGGGTGCTGACCTTGGAAATGATGGTGTCCATCCAGCAAGGCCATTCCCATGTCCCTGAAACTGTGTCTTCCCCTCTCCATGGTGATGGGAAGGCACAAAGGGTGCAGGAGAGCTGATGCACACATGGGCATTTCCATGTGCACATCCTGGGTGCTGCTGATACTACAAACATGCAGTTGTCAGTGCAGGTTTATAGCATTTTTCAAACTTTTCCTTTTCTCTCTTGAAGAAACTCTGACTTGAGTGTGTAGTTTCCATGATCCATACATGCTGCAAATCAAAAGTTAAGGAACAACTTTCAAACAGGAAAAATGTTTTTAGGCTTGGCTTTGAATTTTCTTAATGATTTTTTTCTCTTACTGAAAATGAACAGCTGAATTCAGTGCTTTGAGGAGGCAAGAGAGATCACCTCCTGACTCCCCTCCAGCCTGTGCACATCATACTCATACTAAGAGGAGGAGGCACAGTTTTTTTGCCTCTTATATAAAAACTACTTTGATGGGCAGCACCATAATTTTACATCATTCCTCAAAGAGGAAAGGCTTCCCCTCTACCTGCACTTGAAAAGCTTTGAAAGCCATCCTGTTACTGGGGACATAAATATGGTGACAGCATGAGAGAGAAATAGGAGAAAGCTACTTTTCATGACTGGCATATTGAATTTGTGGTTTTTCTTTCCTCAGCATCATACTTCTGTGTGTATTTCCCAGCACGATTAGCTGTCAGGGTTCTGGTGTATAAACAGGAGCAGATGGCTTTTAATGATTTCTTAAATCTAATGCTTAGTAACAATCTAGTGCATGTACAGTATTTTCTGTACCTCAGAAAATACCTTCTGTATCTCAGGTAATTTACTGGGGTTTAATACTTCTCTGAATTGGCCTGGGTCAGGTGTTTTTTTAAGAACCTGGACATGTTACTTCTGCTGAACAGCTGAATTTATGGCACCTCCTTAGAGTCATCCACCTCGCTCATTGTCACCTGTGTGACAGTGTGGGTGATCTAACACCTTGCTAGCCTGCAGTTTGTTGCCTTCCTTAAGTAAAGCAGGTGTTCCCCTGCCCACCTTCCAGCTGGGCAGGACTGTTCTGGTAGCAGTTACTTCACTTAAAATCTTAGTGTTAGCTGTGTAACAAACTTGGTATTAGCTTAGCTTCTCAGTGTCGCAAGGTCTGAACACCAAAAATGCATCATGAAAATGAATTCATTACAGCTTAGGGAGTAAGCTTAAGCTTTTCTCTTGTTCCTGAAAGCTCTTACCTGTACTTGTGCCCTACCTGTGGCTCTGATTAGTTTCCTGGTATTGAGACGTGACTTTTAAGAGCTGTGCTTGCCAGTCTTGACACCATTCAGGCAGCACAAGTGCAGCAGTGCAGGGAGGATGACAGAAGCACAGAGCTGTTCCTTTGGGGAATGATCCTTGAGGCTGATGCTCAGATACTTCATGTATCACACGTGAACGGGGCCCTGTACTATGAGTTTCTGTCTCCATCTCACCACTAGCCTCTACTGCAACTTGGAAATTCAAGGCTCTGCAAGCACCATTTCCCACAGGCAGCTCCAGTGGTAAGAGATGGAAGTGGCTGGGATTATTTTTCAGTCCTTAATTTGTAAATAACACTCTGTGTCACTGGAAGACTTGGGGTTGTAGGAGTAGCAGTTACACCCACAGATAGCTGTCTGAGTAAACCCCATGCCTCACACTCTCTGAGGGCTGGCTGGTCCAGCCTCTGGTCTGTCAGGGTGACAGCGCAGCCCTGGTTGTTAACTCCCTGGGGCTGGCAGGAGAGGGATTGTTGCAATCCAGAAGAACTGTTTTAATTCAGAAACCTTTTCTTTCTAGGCTTCCGCAGAGCCTGTTGGGTTTTGTGCTCCAGTGTTTTATGACTTGTTGCCATGATAATTCAGCTCATCTTACAGGTTTCTCTAATTGTGATTGATGTGTAATCATTCATTTTATTGAACCTCATTAAGGTCTGCGAACCTCTGTCCCAACTTACAGTAATTAGAGCCCAGATAGCCATTCCATCTGTTCCCAAGCACTGGTTAATTAATGAACTTTTAACGTGTTCTTTGCCTTGTAAAAGCCCTCAGTATTCTCAAGTTGCTGAATAGGATTTGCATGCCAGCATTTCCGTTTGTTTTAAATGCCACAGCAACGTGCAGTTTGGAATCCCAAAAGTCAACACACAAAGTCTTGGGACCTCGGGAAGCAAAGTGGAGAGGTTTTACTTTCCGTTTCCGTGCACATCAATTACAGTGTCTGTAAAACTGAGGTTTGCAAACAAATACTTCACATGGACTTCAGGGTTCTTTTATGCCCAAAACAACAGGTTTGGATCTTCCCTTGTATAGCTAAAGAAAATATACAGAGACTAGTAAACAAAATGTTTCATTCTTCATGTTAGTGCTTGCTGGAAGAACATTAGAAACATGATACCTGCAGACACAGGTTTTCCTCCCCTCTTGTTTCATTCTTTTGTTACATTTTGTTACATCTCAAGGCCTGAGACAACTTTGTTACTTGTTTGTAGGAGTCACTATAAGGAGATTTTTAGGATGGAGCAGAATCACCAGCACTGCTGGAGTTGTCAGAGACACTGTAATAGTAATGGTCCAGAGAAAACAGCAAGACCTAAGTTCCTTGATACTCAAGAGTCTTTCTGTGCTTCACCTCTGTGTGTTCTGACTTGCAGTAACATGCTGAGTCAGTGATTTTTGTGCAGTGAATAAATTGTTGCATCTTTAAAAAAGACAATCAATTTCTGTTTCCTGGGCAGGCAGGAGAGGTAATATTTCCAGTGTCAGGGGTTTTAAGAAAAAGTTAGGGTTTTTTCTACTTTGTAATTGGAGCATTTGTGATCTGCTGCTGGTTTTACACACAGCACAGTGGTGTAGGGCTGTAGCTGTGCTTTGCCTGATTTGGATTGATCTGTGTTTACCTTCAATATTCAGGACAAGAACTAAGTCATACTACTCAACTCCCTCAAAATCCCTTTCAGCATCCAAAGGCTGACCATCTGTCCGGTCCAGCTATTCTTTCCTCCCCCAGTATGCATTTTAGCCGGTGCTTTGAGCAAGGCTGTATCCTGGAGAGGCAAAATATGAAGTGAAAGAGAAGTCTTGGGCCTGGGGCCATGTTTAGCAACGCAAACCCTCTGAATTGCAGGCAGTTATTTGTGAAATGAGTGTAGGGAGCCCCTGGTTTTGTGGTACTTTCACTGTGCTGGTCTGTAGCACGGTGGGTGTCCAAGGCACAGGCAAGCTCCTCTGTGGCAAGATTTCCAAAACAGCTATTTTCAGTTTCTTTTGCAATATTTCTGTATGGCAACCCATCCTCTCACCACTGATCCCACACTTCAAACAGTCCATTTGGCAAACCCATACGTGCTCTAATACTCCTTTTTGGGTCTGCAGTGCTTTTAACTTTTTGGTCACTGACATATCTGCAAGAAAAAATGGGATTTTTCTCAAGGGTTTTGGGAAATACATGTGTTTTGTTTGAGAATGTGCTGGTTTATGTGCAGTGTCAGGTGTGTGGGGCTGCCATGGTGCCTCCACTTCTCCATTGTTGACATTCTGCATGTCCAAGCCTGGGATCTTACAGAAGTTCTTCTGAAGGTGTCACTCCACTGGCTGGGATTGAGTTATAACTAAAGGAATAGTGATTTATTTTTTTTTAGGAACTAATCCATTCAGTATGTGCATTTGTTAAGGCTTGTTTGTAAAATCATGATATTCTGTTAAAGCTGATAGTTAGGAGGATGCAGTTCTGTTTACACAAAGAAAACTGGGATGTGGCTCCTGGGCAGTCCATCTCCTGCTCTCCGCAAGCATTTGGGCTCAGCAGTTTAACACATTGTCAGCAGAAAAAACGTGCAGACAATATGGTGAGATTTGAGCAGCATGCAGGTCATCCTGGCGAAGGAATGAGAGGAGACACCTTGTGCCACTCTCCTTTGGTGGGATTGTGTTGTTGGCCTATGCTCTGGTTTTGTGGATGTATTTCTCTTCACTTTGCTGAGCAGAGAGCTGTCCTGGTGTTTGCTTCTCCAGGCTGATGGATGTGAGTCCCCCCCTACTGTGAGGAGATCTGCAGGCAGAAATCTCTGTGCTTCCTGCAGCAGAATGAATATATTTAGGGTGATAGATGCTGCGTACGTATTTTAGCAATATTTTCTTTTAAACCTGTAAGCACAGACCCTATTCCACCCTTAGTTAACTAAATGGAAGTGTTAATTGAGTGAATTGCACTTCAGGCTGTTCTCTGATAGGTAACTGTAATAGGCATTTACATTAAGATTTTAATGTTGCCTCTGTTTTGTTTAATACTAACTTATTTTTATCTCTAGATTAAAATATTTTAGCAGTTTTTCTGTATGCTGCCTGTAAAATGTGTTTGATGTTATTTGGGTTTATTAAGTGAGATAAGAAGGATGTTGTTCTATCAGTCGTTAAATATTACTGCGTTCTAATCCATATTTTAAAAGTTCAAAGTCTATGCTAGCTCGTCACTCTCTGTTCTTGCTGCTGTTGGTACAGGCGTCCTCCTATGGAGCATTCCCATTTGTGTGAGAAGCAGAATTCAGCTCAGGCCATGCATAGATTGTCAGAAAGATTAAAGTGTGCATCCGTGCAATTTTTCTTCTTTCAGAAAGGGGCCTTTGATGTGCTAATGTTCACTTTCTCTCTTTTCATTGCGAAGTGCTGGGCATTGTTTCGAGCTGCAGAACAGTATCTGCTTCAAGAGAGGCAGATCCAAACACCCCGAGCCCAACCTTGCGCAAGGTAGCAGCGTATGCAGCGATATTAATGGCATTATACAGGGGATCAGATAGCAGTGTACCTGCTTAGATAAACACCACGGCAAAGCCAGGGCAGTTATTGGAAGGAGATGTTGCAAAAAAAAAGCCAAATATTTAATTTCAAATATCCCACTTCCGTGTGTCGGTGTTCCCGCTGCTACACGCCTCGGGGCTGAACCGGAATGCTTGGCAGTACACGAGGCGCTGCAGGCTTTGAAATCACGCCTGAAGACAAGGCTGTCATGTATTTCCAAAGTTAATTAGCAAGTGAAATTATTTGGATGGCCTCATCTTGTGTTGCAGTGGGCATTTTCCAGCTAATGGATAAAATTTTGCAGGCTGCTCACAGGACTGACTCGAACTCGCGTAGCAGGACCTGATGTGGGTCATGACACAGTCGTAGTGAGAAAGGTGCAACAGAGAAAGGCTGTTTATAGCTGCTTGTGCTTCTGCCAAAGACACTGATTCTCCTTTTGTTATTGACTGGGAAGAAGTAGTTCTCTGAGTTCCTCAGGAAGGTAAATATGGGAAGTGTCAGTGTGTAACTAGCCAGGAGCAAGTGCAGTGCTGGTTGTGTTCTGCAGAAGACAGAACAGCTGATGAGTGATAAAAACTTTCCTTTTAAAATTGGGTGAAATTTGGTCAATTTTTGAGAAAGTTAGACTTAACCTGGAAGAAAACTTGAATACAGGAAAATCAGACAGCAGCTTGCTCTTCTTGTGAGGTTCGATGGCAGCAGCAGTGTCCTTGCTCCATAGCTTCTGCCCTAGGTCGCTGTCCGTGCATATTCTCCTTCTCTGCTTTCACCAACTTTGATGCTTCATTAAAAAATCATCTTCTGCTCTCCCCCTTTCTCTTTTGGGTCCCTATGGTCTCCTTTTATATCTTAACTGACTCAGCAGTTAAGGATGTAAAAGAACTTCGGAAATTTATCTGAAAGGATTAGGAGCAGTGTGAACACTCGGGAGGCAGAGAACAAGACTTCATTTTCTCAGGTCTGTGCTCAGGCTGTGTTTGTGAGGAGACTATGCCACATGGGCACTAGCCATGTCCCCTGACAGCCAGGCCCCCAGGCACCAGGGACTGAGCTCCACAGCACACACACTTCGTTTGGATCCTTTTTGTGATCTATAGAGCCCGAGACAGTGCTTCAAGGCACGTGCCGGGGAAGGGTCAGGCCGTGCGGTGATTTGTGGTCACCGTCACCACGGCGCACAAAGGAGTGTCTCTGTGCAGGCTGGAGAATGAGATGTGTCAGAAGGGTCTGGCAGGAAGCAGATGGAAAGGGCTGAGCAGAGCAGTGCTGCTCTGTCACTGGGGGCTATGAGGCAGGTTTTTGATAGCCTTGGAGAAAGGGACCAGAGTGGCACAGTTGTCACCAGTTGCCGTCCACCTCTCCTGCCAGCGATGGCTCACAGGGACTGGTGACTTTCCTGTAGGATTTCCCCCCCACATCATAGCTGTCTCTGCAGCAGCACTGGCTCACTCGTTCGCCTTCTCAAATCAGATTAATTTCCCGTTTTAACAAAGTGCTGCCGCTCTGCGAGTCAGCCGTAATCTCATCGCGGTGGAAGTGCGTTCTCCATAACCCAGACACCTCAGTGATGGGCAGGAGTGCAGAGCTTCTGCCAGACCCCATTGCTTGCACAGCAGAATTGCTCACTGATGCTCTTCACACCATATTTGTGTGACCCCAATCTCCCGAGCACCCGGGGGGCTCTCACCACAGGCACGGGTCACTGCACCTCTTTCCCATTTCTGTGCAGCTTCCACAGCCCAGCCCCAGCCTGGCTCTGCTCCTGCAGTGCACTTCAGTGGCTTTTAGTCTGAATACACAGACCAAATGCTCTGAACTGGACAGGACTCCAGTGGCACCTCACCCAGTCTTTGGGACCACCTTTGATTTGTCAAAATTGTCCACATTGTTTCCATGATAGTTCTTCCTACAGGCAGGAGTTTTTTGTTTGTACTGTCTTGGGGCAGTTTTCAGCACTTCTGCTCCTGATCCTCTGTGTGTTATTAGCTGTATACAATAGCCTGGTTTTCTTATTGGGTCTAAATCTTCTTTTTAAAGCTGGTTTGAACCTGGCCAGTCCTGGGCGTTAAAGCCGCTGTCAGCTCGGGTGCACAGCCAGGCAAGCAGCCCTGCAGCATCCTCCTTAGTACTCCACTTCCGCCATCATTTATCTTGTGCTTGAATTTAGAACTGGTTCTTTAATAGTGTATCATATAGCCAGGAACTCCCCTCTTGCCCCATAATTAATTGTGATGATAAGTCTCCATGGCCAACTTGAGTTACATGAAATCCATGGGAAAATTTTTTCAGAAGCAGTAGAATGTTTAGAAGTTAACTGCAGTCAACTATTGCATTAACTTGCCTTTTTGTGAAGGAGTTATATTTCAGTTTTGCTCCTTCCCCACTCACACACACACCCACTTGTAAGTTAAAAAAAGCAGATTGCGTAAACATGCACCAGAATTTTAATTTACTTCTCTGGGGAAACGGGGAGCTATCACAGCCTGCACACTGGCTGAGCTATGCCGTGAAAGGGGCATCTAGTTCCCCTACTGGGAGGTCACTTCAGGGAGGAAAAAAAAGTAATTTTAAATGCTGACTTAATCATCTGCTTTTGGGGCTCAGGTTTTCCTGAGGCGGCCGCGTGCCCAGGCCAGCGTGGCGTGAGCGGACTGCTGTACCTGTTGCAGGCTGCCTGCCTCAAAGAGTATTTCCATTTAATGGATTTTAAGCAACATTATTCAAAGATCAACAAAAGGCATTCTGTGTTATATGAATAAAAGATTTCCTCTGGATCCTTGTTAACCCTACAATGCCGAGCCAGTGTAATTGAAGTGCAGCCACCTGGCAGGGAGCTTTCGCATCAGCTGCCGGGAGGGCTCGGCCGGAGGCAGCGCCAGGTGTTGTTGTGCTGTGCCGGCCTGATTGTCACCAAGTCAGGAACAGCACGGCTGGGCCAGGGCAGGGACCCACTCCTGGGGTTCCCTGTGGTGCACAGGTAGAGGATGAAAAGAGGTGGCATGAAATGGAACCCCTGCCAAGCCCCCACAGCCTCAGGGGTCTCCATCAGACCCGGGAAGCTGTTTGTCGATGCGTCGTGTCTGTTACTCTGAGCTCCGTGCCCAGGGCATCCCTTCATTTGGAATACCTGCAGCAGTTAGAAATATGTTAGGTGATAGTTCTTAAACCTCCCTCTTTATTTTATTTTAAAGTTGGGACATCCCTGCTGATTTCTTGCTGGTCTCTGTCTAATTTGTTCTTCCTTCCTCCACTCTAATGCCGAGCAATTTCCCAGCCCCTCTCCTTGCAGCAACAAGTACATTTAGTGTTAAGTATCTTGTAAATGGTGTCACTCATAATGGATGTGACAAACCCCAGTTACCTGTCCCAGATTGTAATAAATGCAAATTACCAAGTGCAATAGACCTGAAACTGACTCATTTAGTGGTAGACCCAGAAATAATGAAAAGATCTGTAATAAACTAGAAGGGGCAAAATTATTTTGTGTAATTATATTTTGTTCTGCTTGTAGCTGCTGGATCCTCGTACTCTTATCGAACTGGCAGTGAGGGTTTGGTAACATTCAGTAGGTGAAAAAATATGATTATAAATTCATTTGAAAAGATCTTTCCCATAACCAGATAGTGAGATTTTTGCCAGTCTATCAGTTATATCCAAGGCACAAAGGTGTCCCTTTCCGAGGTGCTGTTTTACTGGTTGTGACTGAGTTAAAAGCAAATGAATTGAGCTTTTTGGGGGCAGCAAATTCATTCAGCATGTGTGTTCATATTCCATATAATTCCAGGAATCCCTGTGTGTGCTGCTCCTCAGCAGCTCCGTGCAGCCAGTCTCCTGGGCACACAAAGCCCCTTGATGTGGGACAGACACACCATTAAAGGCAGTGCAGTTTGGTTTTTTCTATCCCATATGTTAAGATATTTTATGGCATATTCTCATTCTAAAAGAAGCAAAAAAGATTTATAAACATTTAAAACTGCTTCACGGATTGTAAAAATTGTATTTTCAGAGCTATTAATCTTTCCAGGGGTTTACGTTTGGAGAATGTAAAATGTGTGCTGACAGCTCTGCTCATCCTGCATCTCTTATCTCCATCAGGACCATTCCAATTTCCAACATGTAAGCAGTTTCCAACAGCTGTCAAGTGCAAACAATAAGCTCCCAGAAAAAACTGTTCCTGCTTCTCCCCTGAACTTGTGTCCCCAGATATACATGTGTCTGCCCCAGAGCTAAAGGGGCTGAAGTCCAAGGTTTGGGTATTTTACAGTCAGCTACAGCTACCAAACTGGATGCTCTTATCTTAGGAGAGAGAGGGGATTTCTAGCTTTGCAAAAGCTAAACAAGTTCTGCTAAGATTTGAAAACCACAGAATTCCTGTTTATTAAACAAATGCTATTTAAGTCACTTTTATGTATCTAAAACATATCAGTTAACAGAAGTGTTTTAAAAATAGATCACTTGCATTTCTCTAATTATTAAAATGGGAGAGACAGGAAGTCTGTTAATGAGAAAAGAATTGAGTTGCAAGTTATTCTTTAGTTCCTTAAGCACACAATCATCCTCTGTACCTTCTAAATACATTTGTGTGCCTCTCTACCTATGGTCTCTGTAGAATGGAGGCAATAATGCTCCCTATTCATAGTGTTTTTTCTCTTCTTTAGTGTAAAATGTTTGGACAGAGCTATCCTGCTTTAGAAAATGAAAAATTCAGAGGCATGGATCTGAGGTGCTCCATACAGGTGACAGGCCAGAGCATTCCTCAGCATTTTTAATTTATTTTTGTGGATATAGCACATTTGTTTCTCACTTAGCGTGTTCTGTTCCTGTAGCTTCCATTAGGTCATCCACCCTGCCAGTGAGGCTCTCACTTGGAACACACTGGATAATACCCAAGTGGTTTGGCCAACTGTGAGTGGGGATTTCATCACCAGCACTGGTGGGCAATGTTGTACATAACCTCTATTACATATTAGCACACACCAGGTATGAATTAATTCAATATTTGGTCCACACATGCTTCAAAAATCAGTGAGTTAACAATTTTCTTCTTCCCCTAAGGGTTCAGTCACTCTTTTCTCTGAAAAATGAGAACACAAATGCTGACCATCCCATGCAAGCAGGCTTGATTGTTTCTCCACAGAGTTTTTGGGAGGCTTTTGTCAGTGCAGCACAGCATCTATGTTCATGAGGTGGCACCTCACCAACCCCTCACACAGTGCCACAGGAGTGACTGTACTGTGGAAGGGCATGGATTCCAAGTCCTGCATCTGGCTCTGTATTCACTGGTCTTCACTGCTGCTAGCACAGGGTAACAGTTTCCAAAACTTCTCCAGGAGTGCTTGGTAAAGGCTGTCAGGAGCTCTACTATCCCTCCTACTGCTGCTGCTCACAAAAAACTTCCTGGAATACTTTTTTTAGTGGAAAAATGCTCATACTTTCAATAGCAGCTTCTTCCCTGTAGCACATGTGCTGTGGAGCAAAGGCAAATGAAAGGGGTAGTATTGCTGGTCAGTGGTAACCACAGTAGCCCAGGGGCAGTACGCTGTCCCTGGGTGTTGAGGCAGCCCATTTGAAGGAACTGGGAGGCATAAGAAATGGCAAATAATTGAACCTTTATACCTTTGCCCTTTATGTCCAAAAGTAACAGCTCGTTAGTGGAATTACTGCAGTAGGTGCATTTGGTAAGCGTTTGGATAAAATTAAGACTGAGACAAAGTGGGGGAAGCATTGCTGAGTAACACGTGACCTTTGCTGTGGTTATTTATCCCCTGATGCTCACTCTGTGAACATGGCAGATAATTGCAGAGCACAGCATCGGTAGCTGTACAGACACTGATAACACGGGACAGCATGGAAAGAGCTCTGAAAATGTGACCCAGGGATTTTTCTCCCGCAGCCAGCGGGCAGCTCCCTGCAAGCCCTGTGCAGTGAAGGCTCTGTCGGACAGCAGCTCCCTTTCACAGGCAAATGCAAGTTGTGGCGAGGCTCTGCTCTGGATGAGGGTCTTGAGAAGGTCCATCCCTGCCTGCAGCACATCTTCCCAATGATCTGCTCTCTGCGCCTCTCCCACTCATCTTCAATTTTTCTGTCTCCAGGTTATTTCCGTACGTGAAGAAGTACTTTACTGGAGGAGACAGCTGAAAGATAACTCACCCCAGTGCCCTCAGGAGAGAGGACCTCAACATCTCTCTGCTCTAGGGCACTGGGAAGGTGATTTTTAACTAGACCTGGGCAACTCTTGCGCCTTTATCTCTCAGGGATGAGTAGAGAACTGTATGGGTACTTCTAGGGAAAACATACATGGAGGGAATCATACTCCACTAATTTGCTGGCCAAAAGCATGTGCCACTGATGTCAAGATAGCTCTTGCAGTACAGAACTCTCTCAGAAACAGTTTCTTGGATGGGCAGAGGTTGTACCATGCAAAATGTATGGTGCCATGTTTCAGGCACAGGTATGTGCGGTTGGTTGTCACTGCCATGGGGGATGAGGGACAGAGCACAGAATTGTATCAGAGCAGGGAAGTGACCGAGTGTCCCTTCGCCCCTGCTGCATAACAGGCAGTCTGTAACGGTACATGTGTCTGCTCCCGGGGGCTTCCCATGAGGAGGAGCTCTAGGAAATGAAGATGAAAGCTTGTTTTCTGCCTTATTCATAATAAATGCAAAATTCTCCCCTGAAGCACTTGGCATGACTAATATGCCACATATTCTTGCTATCCCAGAGTGGCAGGCGAGTGCTTCTGCCAGACGGGTGCTTGCAGCACACCTTGGGCCACGCACTGCCCAGCAGCGTTGGATCCAAGAGCAGGCGCCGGCGTGGGGCTCTGCACAGATGAGCGTGAGCTGCAGCCTTTTGCCTCAGGGCACCTTCACTACGGCTTTGCTGTTACACTGCTTGATTTCCAGGGAGATGGGTTGAAACCGTGTGAAACGTGTTTGTGGTGTTGTTTCGTTGCACTTTCCTCTTTAAAGCAATTAATGGCAGCCGTCTGCGAGGGAACCAGCGCGTCTCACCGCGCGTTGGGAAATGCTGCGGCAGTCTGCCGTGTGATTCGGAACAGCCACCACTTATGTGACAACTGAAGCCCATCTCCGGCAGCCAGCACTGAGGGGCTTTTGTAATCCTGTGTAGAGACCCAGGCCCCGCTGCAGGGAAGGAGGTGGCAGAGCTCCAGGTGTGGTGCCGAGGCACTGTGCAAACGCTGCACAAATGAGGAATCCATTTGCAAATCTCTCCGTACCTGTCCGTTTCAGGGAGAGTCATGTCCTTGGTATCCCAGGGTGTCCTGGGCTCCAGCCATCCCTCCCAGCCCCCCAGCACAGAGGGCTGCCTGTCTGTGTGATTCTGCATGGAGGGGTGGCATAGCAGCGGAAAATTATGCTGCGGAGAGGATGAGCTCTTGGTTTTGGCAGCAGAGGATCATCTGCCTGTTTTGGATAAGGAGGAGGAACAGCAGCCCTGGCACAGGCCAGCCCTGCTCCGCCAAGGGAGCGTGTGGGGCTCTGCTCCCCCGGCTGTGGTGCGGACAGATGGCCATGGCAGGGGCGGCCGTGGGGCGAGGGGGCCCAGCTCCCACAGGCACATTGGTGGCACAGGCAGCCCCACGGGTGTCTCACACGGTGCATGGACTGATTTTAGGCATGCGCCACTGGGAGGTTTGTGTGTTGTGTGCTTTGGTTTATAAAAAGCACGTAAGTGTGTGGTTGCTGACGGGTACGGTTTAATTACACCTGTTCAGGGAAGGATATATATTACTGAAATTCCCCCAAAAGTTCTCAGTGAAATCCATGCAGCAGTGATGGTCACTAGACCATAAACGATGGGGAGCCCAATCAAGTGGATTGAGTTTCACACCGAAATTGCCTAGCACCACATTTTAAAAGCACAATAACTCTGTCCTGTTCAGAGCTGTGGAGGACAATTAGGTGCAGAAAGGTCATCTGCCAACACATCTCTGTTAACCTCAGTTTTATGGTCCCGGCTTTATTCTGCTTTGGTAAGTCCCAAACATTTATGTTCTTGTTTGTTTTCCAAACTGGTGTCAGGAACAAAATCTTTTCGTGGAACCATCTTTGGTCGCTATGATTCAAACGAAGGGGAAACTAAAATATGTGTTTCTTGCGTTGAACATTAAGTTCACAGATTTTCTGCAGCTCTCCCTAGTCGGGTAGGAGAAGGAATTGGCATGTGGACATGTAGACAGCCTTGATGTCTGATGGGCTGGAAAGAGCTGTGTACCTCTATGCTTTCAGCTTCTCCACTGGCCAGATGCCCTGAAAGCACTTCTCAGGGTGGGATGCGCATCACAGATGGGAGTTGCAGTAGGTTCATGCCAACAGTCCGCATTAACTTCCTCGGCAGTCCCTCTGGAGCTGAAAGAACAGGCGTTGCAGCGTGTGCTCTCCGTGGACCCCAGCGGTTGGGTGCCAGTCCTGGGACTAGTGCCCTGTGGTGTTGGCACAAACCATGGTCTGTGGAGAGCAGCCAGCCAGTTCTCTCCTTGCCTATCCACAGACCCACAATCACTTCTGTCTTTTATTTGCCCCAAGAGTGCTGCGTCAGCAAAATGCACTGTTAATTCCATATATTGGTGAGAGTATATAAATGCTGCCAAAATGTTTTTATTTTCAAACAATAGCATGGGGAAGGACTTGCTGGCCTTGAGCAGGTATAGGGCCCTGAAAGTTTTACTTGAGGTCAGCACAAAGTTAAGGTTAATAAGCAAAAGTTCTGCATTTTTGGGTCTGCTTGAATAATCATCTTCTATATTCTGTTTCTAAACAGGCAGTTCGTTATGGTTTGGTGTGTGTGTGTGTGCAGAGAGGGAAATGTTGGGCAGATCCTGACCTCAGGATGGCTCACGTCACCTGAAGAACCTGGATGATGAGGACTTTGAAGGCTTTTCAAAGTCTTTATGTTTTAAACTATATGTCTGAAATTGGCTCTGTATTGTAGGGGTTCACTGTGGAAGTGATGCTGAGAGGTGAGAGCCATGTACCTGCCTCTCCAGTGAATTTTCAAAGGCTTCTCCCTTTTGTCTTCTTTTGCATTTTCCATCTAGAAGGTGGACCTGCATGTGTTTCACCGTGGAACTTCAAGGGTCATCCTGCTGATGCAATGAGATGATGTGGTTTATTGCAAATAGCTAATCTTTGCATTTTAATCTGTTGGGGTTTTTTCAAACAGCCTTCGTTGTGTGGTTGGAATGCTAAAATAATCAATAGACTAAGAAGACACTTCTAAAAGCTCATAATATTCAAATACTGAGATTTGATCACCATATTCAAATAGGAGCTAAATTCCTACTCTCCTACAGTTATATATATATTTATGGTCAATAATTCACACCTCATCATGGGTCTCAGCATCATTATTTCATATGCAATTTAAAAAAAAACCACTTTGTGCCTGTTTAAAATATTTTGCTCTGGAGTTTTGGCTTGGCAGAAGCAAAATGTAAAATAATGCAGCTGTGGAGGGGTGGGTCAAATTGCCTTACTTATTAAAAGAGGAGGTTTTTATCAGCTCCTCTGAGGATCTGGTATAACTCCATTTATCTGAAGATCTCAGGGGACACCCCAAACCTCCAGATAGCTGAGGGCTTAGTTAATCAGGACAGCCAGCTGTCCAGCTTTTGCCGGGGTAGGGTTCAAGATCACAGCCCATCCTCTGCAGGCAGGCTGGCTGCAGCAGCGGATTTGTGTGTTTCCCTGGAGCACTCAAGCCCTGAGGCTCCCCTAGCAAAGCCATCCAGGCACTTGGGGCTTCCTCCCGGCCCTGCTCGGCCCAGAGCACCTCCCTGAGCTGGGATGAGGGTTTGCTGATCGATGGGTTGCATTTTTAAACCAGTAGTTTCTGTGTCACTTGATCCAAATCCTGCTTAGTGTTCAGGGCACCTTGGTGTCAGGTAGAATTCGCCCAGAGCTCGTGGCAGAGCCATGACACAATGCTCAGGTTAAAAAGATTCAGCTGAATGTTCTGCCGTGTGTAAGTCAGTGACATTGCATGGCTGGCTCTGAGGCTGAAGGCACACACGTTTATATGGTGCAGCTCTTGACAGAAGTATTGCACCAGGGATTATCAGGATGAAAATGTTCCTACGGGAGAACAAATAGGAAACCTCTTGAGGCTTTTTTTACAGGATGGAGGTGCTTTTCAGAGGGTTTTTTAGAGCTTGTTCATGATACCCCCACGTTAAAATTCCTAAACTTCAGTAAAACTTTAGTTGACTATATTTTTATGAATCCCAACTGTTTTCTCCAGTCTGTGTATGTACCAACACAGAGATAGCAGGGAGTTTAGTTTAGTTTTCCTGTGGCCACTTAATGCTTTTTTGATTAAACTGTAAGCAAAAATGAGCACTGGCATCCCACTCATTGCTCGTATGGCAGGAGCTGCTGTGCTGCCTGCTGCTCCAGGGAGTTCTGCTCCAGGGTGTCCAGGAGGGACACACGGAGCTTGCCGAGCCAAGGGTTGCCTGCAGCACTTGGCCTTGCTGGGTATGGGGAATCTGCACCCACTGCTTTTGGCTTTTCAGTCTGCAGGAGAGGTGCTGAACTGGGATCTTGCTCACATGCCTCCAGAGCCGCTGGTGGGTCTGAACAGCTCTTCGGACCTTGGTGTCAGTGCAGCGTGGCTGCCTCTCCTGTAGGTGCCCAGCTGTTTGATCGAGCAGTTTTTCCCAGTCTTTTGTGTGGTGAAGAGCATCCTCCAGCTCATCAACAGGATTTTACAGGGTGCAGAGCAAACCTGGTCAGCGTATCCTCACTCTGTGTGCATGCATTGAGTATCCAAAGTGGCACAGACCTGTGGTGTGGTTGGGTGTGCCGACGTGTGAGCTGTGCAGAGCTGTTTGTTGCCCAGCAGGGCATTATCAGGCAGAGCATGAAAAGCCTTTCTCACCCCACCTGGTTTGAAGCAGGCCCACGAGCAGCCCGGGCCGTGGTGCTGGGCGATGAATCGAGTGCTGCCGGCCGGCCTGCAGGCTCAGGTGGTCGTCAGCCCCCAGTTTCGCTGAGCC
>NW_008650682.1:0-1617 GCF_000695815.1 Acanthisitta chloris
TGGGGGCTCTGTCCCTGCTGGGGACCCCAACAGGGGGTGACAGGAGGGGCCAAATCCCCCAGAAAGGGGTGACAGGAGGGACAATGAGGGGTCAGACCCCCCAAAAAGGAGTGTGGGAAGGACAAATCTCAAGGGATTGGGGAGCCTTGGTGGATTGCAGCATTTCTGGATCCAGAGGATTTGCCACCCCCAGGGCCTTGCAGCATTCCCAGATCCTGGTGCTGAGTCACCCTTGGAGTATTTCCAGATCCCAGTGGTGCTGGCAGCGTTCCCAGGTCGTTGTGCTAGTGATCCTTGGAGCCTGCAGCGTTCCTAAATCCCGGTGGTGCTGAGCCATCCTTGACCTTGCAGTGTTCCCAAATCCCAGTGGTCCTGCTAACATGCCGCAAATCCTGGTGCTGAATAATCCCTGGGCTTTAGAGTATTCCCGGACCCCAGTGCTGCTGGGTCATCCCTGGGGCCTGCAGCATTCCCCGATCCCAGTGATGCCGTGCCTTAGAGTATTCCCAAACCCCAGCGGTGCTGGCACATTCCCAGATCCTGGTGCTGGGACACCCTTGGGCCTTGTGGCATTCCCAGATTCCAGGGATTGATTCCCCATCCCTGAATCCCAGGGCTCTCTCCCAGCCTGGGATCACACCATCCCAGATCCCAGTGCTTGGAGCACCCTCAGGGCTCACAGCATTCCTGATCCAAATGATCTCATTCCTGGGCTTCACATCATTCTCAGATCCTGGTGCTGGGATTTCCTTGGGGCTCACAGCATTCCCAAATTCCAGTTCCAGTCCATCCTTGGGATTCACAGCATCCCTAAATCCAAGTTCCAGGCTCTCCTCAGGATTTGAAGCATTCCTGGATCCCAATGATTCACTCTCCATCCCTGGGGCTTGCAGCATTCCCAAATCCCAGTTATGCTGCAGCATTGCCAGATCCTGGTGCTGGAGCATCCTGGGGTTTCACAACATTCCCAAATCCCAGTTCCAGTCCATCCTTGGTGTTTGCAGCATCCCCGGATCCCAAGGATTACATTCCCCATCCCTGGGACTTGCAACATTCCCAAGTCCCAGTTCTGGGACATCCTCAGGGCTCACAGTATTCTGCATCTCAGGGAATCCCATTCCCCATCCCTGGGGCTTGCAGCATTCCCAGATCCTGGTGGTGGGACATCCTTAGCCTTCCCTCCATTCCTGAATCCCAATTCCAGGCCATCCTAGGGGTTTGCAGCATTCCTGGACCCCAGTGAGTCCATTCCCTATCCCTGGGACTTGCAGCATTCCCAAATCCCAGTGATTAGCCATCTTTGGAGCATTCCCAGATCCTGGTCCTGGCACATCCTCAGGGTTCACAGCATCCCTGAATCCCAGTTCCAGCCCATCCTTGGGCTTTGCAGCATTCCTGGATCCCAAGGATTCCATTCGCCATTCCTGGGACTTGCAGCATTCCCAGATCCCAGTCCTGGCACATCCTCAGGGCTCACAGCATCCCTGGATCCCACTGCCAACACATCCTTAGGCTTCCCTCCATCCCTGAATCCTACTTACCTCCAAACCTGAATCTCAGGAATCCATTTCCCCCCTCCCCTCCAATCCCACCTCTTCTTCCCCTTCTCCCTCCCCT
>NW_008650683.1:0-780 GCF_000695815.1 Acanthisitta chloris
CCAGCCCCCTGTGCTAGCCCCCCTGTGCCCCCCCGTGCCAGCTCCCTGTGCTAGCCCCCCAACCCCACACCAGGCTGAGGTACAGCCCTTTGTGCCGAGGAACTCCTGCTCCCACCAACATCCCCTTCAAGTCCCTAAGGTCCAAGAAACCCCACACATGTGGGACTTGTTTCTGGCAGTTCTGACAGGCACAGGAGAATGAGTAAGAATATCCTCAGTGCCAGGGAGGGTGTCTGAAAGCAGTGGTGGGGACCCGAGGATCCCAGGGCCACTCTGCAGGTGGCTGGAGGGGCCCAGGCTGGACCTGACTCCATGGGGAGGGCACAGTTCACCAAAGCACCTTGAAACATTGTCACTGCATGTCCTGACCCTGCAATGCCAAAGAGGCCCATCCTGCCACATTCCCAGGGCTTTGCAGCCTCTCGTTTGTAAACACTGCCCAGATGCCTCTGGATCAGCCTGGCTCAGTGTGAGTGCTGCAGTGGGCATGGTGGCAGTGAGGGGTGAGCATGTTCTCACCCTGACAGCTACGTGCCCTGTGAACATCCCCCACGACATCCCTTGCATCCTTGACCGGGGCAACACCCACCGAGGGGGTTGCCCAGCTCATCACCGCAATGAGAGCAGTGCTGGCCCTCCCCAGACCCAAACCCTCCTGCCATCTATTCCGCGGGACTGACACCAGAAGCTAGAAAATCCCGGGAAATACAGGTCAAGCCCCGGAGCTGCTCTGCGGTACCAGCGACCTGGGGTCCTGCCGGCCCCGGAGCCCGCAGCCCG
>NW_008650684.1:0-2496 GCF_000695815.1 Acanthisitta chloris
CTGGCTGAGGTTAAACCACGACAAGGAAGAAGAAATATTTCTGGTTTATACACTATCAGCATCACCCTTAAATTACAGCATTCACCTGGCAGCAACTTGCTATTGCTCTGAATACAGCAAGAGGGGGGTAGATAGACCTCACAGTTTTTCAGACTGTTCAGATATGTGCACAAGGAGCACCAGAGAGATAGGTATCAAGAGTAAGACCACAGAGAGTAGACGTCTGACAGACAATCACTCATACTTCTGTGCAAGGGGAAACCCTGGCCAGATCCAGGTGTTAGCATTTCCCCAAAGGTCACTGTAGGGGCCTATTACATAGATACTGGTCTCTAAGGTTGTAAAAGAAAGAGAAGTACATGTACCAGGTGTCGTTGCAAAGAGAAGTACATGTACTGGGCACTGAAGCTAGATTAAGTAACCATGACAAGGAAAATTGGTTATATAAACCAGCATGTAGAGTTTAAAAACAGGATATGCTAAATATGTAGTATAAGCCAATGGTAAAGAGCATTTAGTCGCGTGCTTATCGCATGATACATGCATGCAACTAATCATCAGCGAACATAGCACGTGCAAGGAAGCATAATGATTATAAATGTAGGCTTCTGATCTGGAACAAACTGCATTCACTGATCATCACTGGTGTGGCGTCGTTCGTCCTTGCATGGCTCCCCACAGGTCACCAAACTATTTCAGCCCCTGAAATCTCCTCTGTTATTGTTGGCAAATGCAACCGTCCTACACTTTTCTAAAGAACCCAAAGTTGGTCATCTGGAGATTCATGAAAGAAAAAATGTTCAATTATCATGCAGAATGGAGTAGCACATTACTATTTCTATGCTGGTGCTATTCTCAGAGGTGTTTGTCCTCAGACAGAACCATACATAACAATATGGTGACTTTTGATAAAATATTTTAACAGCTGACATATTACGATCCTATGATAACTGGCACCAATCAAAGTCAGAGAAGATTTTTATGATTTTTTGTGCTCTGTTTTGTTGAAAACAGAAGTAATGGAAAGGGGAAATGAAAATATTCTGACTTATTCACAAAACATTTGTCCATTCAGGGTATATACAAATAGAGTAATTGTCAAAATTCCAATCAGTTTATGCAAAATTTCAATTAGGTATGGAAAGTTCAGAACTACTGATCTTTGCTAGATTTACTGAACAAGAAAATAAAAAAGAAACCTTCAGAAATCTTTTGGACATAATTGCATTTAGACTCATATATTAAATTTAGGTTACCTCAGCAGCTTGTGTGGAAGTAGGTTTTGCTATTGAAATGGTAGATTTTTTTGCCCCACTCCTCCTTAATTAGTTTGTACTTGCCCTGTAAAGCCATGTGTGGTTTTAGCTATTTAAAAACTTGTTTTGCTCCAAGTACAGTATGCTCTCAAAATTGTAATTTGTTAGTTTTAACCACTTTTCAGAAAACCTAAAAATTCACAGGACATACATGGAAGCAACAGCTTTTGTCCCCGGAGTGCCAAGGTTAGGACAAGTGAAATTGCAGTGCCAGCAAATTACTTAGGGTCACAGTAGGGAAAAACCCTAAATGTTTTTTTGACAAGCTTCATTCCTTCCACTGAGCTGACAGTTTGCTCATGAAGGTAGAAAGCTGTCTTACCTAGGACAGGCTGTGGTAGCAGCATAAAGCACAGCAAAGACTGCTGTGACTTAAGGTGCATGGCCCATGAGCGGTTTCTGATATGCTATGCTGCCAAAGCTGTAACAAGTAGTTTCCAGCCCTTTTCACCCTCTGCCTGTAATACACAACATTTTCTAGCTGAAATACACTTCTCTCTACCCATAAAATCTCTTCTGTTTTCCCTCTTTTTTCTTGGCTTCATTTCCCTTTCCATATTTTCAGTACTATCATGCCAATCACTTCCCTGATCTTCAGCCCTCTAAACTAACCACCCTGACCTACCATTAAGGTAATGTTATAGCAAAGTAGTGTCACAAGGAAGGGGAAGGGATTATCTCTTTGCAGTGTTGAAATGTAACTAATAATTTTCCTAAAGTTCATGTAACTTGTTTTCAAAGGTGAAAATGAAGTTATGGATTCATTTGGTAATGCTAATTTATGAAATAAATTCTTAGCATATTGTTAAAGTTTTTCTGGTTTTGGAAAAAAATAAGTTTGACATAT
The DNA here is from genome assembly GCF_000695815.1 of Acanthisitta chloris. Taxonomy (NCBI): domain Eukaryota; kingdom Metazoa; phylum Chordata; class Aves; order Passeriformes; family Acanthisittidae; genus Acanthisitta; species Acanthisitta chloris. The sequence continues at coordinate 2,164 of NW_008650684.1, forward strand.
ATTTTGAAATTAATGATGCTGGTGGGCATGCTTACCCAGTAGTTTTTGTGCTCTGTTTTGTTTGTTGAGTTTTTAAAAAAATTTTAAAAGCACACATTATTACAATAATAATCAACCCAATTTTTTACTGAAAGCTCTGAGCAACAATTTTCTTTTTGACAGCATGTTACTGATCTGTTGAGATGTATGAAACATAGTATTTCCTTCTTCCTCCTCCCCTCCTATATGGAAAGAAAATAAGCCCAGGATATTTTTTTCATAAATTAGAAATCTGTGTCAGCTAACGCACTTTCTGATAAATATAAGATTTATAATTATCATTTCTGCAAATAC
>NW_008650684.1:2530-4529 GCF_000695815.1 Acanthisitta chloris
GAAAATTCAATGGGAAATATGACAAAGAGCACCTCACTAGTACTTCATGGATGTAGGAATTTACAAGGAGAAATCCGACATTTGAAAGCATTTACAATAATGCTTCAAATAATTGTACAATGCTTTCAAATAATTGTATCCAGAAAAATGAGATTTGTAGTAATATTAATAACAATGGTATTGGGGTTTGCTGTAAAATCTAAGTAACCATTTCGTAGGTTAATTTGTTCAGAGGAATAAAAATTTCATTTGCACAGATAAAGCCTCAATCTTGAGTTATTGAAATTGCATAGGTCCATCGCCAAAGAAAACAAAGATTTTGGATGCTTTTGATATCTAATACATTTCAGTTTTAAAAAACAACTGCCATTTAAGTGTTACTGAAAAATCCATTTTTTCTTCTGTTATTTAATAAAGTGAAAAAATGCAGTTGTTTGTGGATATAGTTCAAAAATCCATAAACTTAATAAAAATGTGACTTCAAACTCCTACTTAGTTTTAGTGGTACTAGTACATCAATATTAGTATGCTAGGACACAGTTGAGCCCAACATGGAAATAAACTAACTGAATAAAACTAATTAAAAGAATTATTATTCATGTATACTGTTTACTGCCACATGATTTAGAATTTACTGAATTTTACAAAGGAATGAATAAATCCAGGCATTGTAGTGATCTGTGGGAGCTATAGCAATGTTCAGGACAACTGCAATGTTCAGGACAGAAGGGCAGGAGAGAGAGTGGTGTGGTCACCGACCATTCCTTACACACTAAGGAATCCAGGGCAGTTTTGCAGCAATTTGTGCTCTCACCAGTGGTAAGCACTCTCAGTGCAGTCTGCTTTTGTGTCAAAGCCACAACACAGTTTTAGACTTCTCACCCAGTCCTGCATTTTGATTGACACTGAAGTTAAAAGATATAGTTAGTAATCCAGGCAGAAAGCATTTGCAGAAAGTAGTTAGACAGATACACAGGCACTAACTTATGCATAGACGATTATTTCTTACTGGGTAGTACTCCAGAATCTTTCCTAACAGCAAGGATGTTTCATGTCCTGTTTATATTATTGCAGGTATGCAATTACTTTTATGATTGCAACACTCTGTAGACATGCTCTAGCAAATTTTGTTTCCTGACTATTTCCTTTTTGTCTCAGGTGTGATTTGTAGTTTATGACAAACTTGTATTGCCATAGGGGAACTGTTTCTGAATTAAAGTCTAATGTGACACATTTATTTTATACCATACTTTTGGAACAGTATTAGTTTTCAAAATGTGGTTACAGTACCTTAGAAGGTACTCTGTGGAATATGTGATTTCAATATTTGTCTTGTTCTACAAAGTACTTAGCTGAAAGAAATGAATGTAAAATTTTAGCATAATTCAAGTATTCCTGGTATGCAAAAAAATGTGAGCATACTGGTCTGAGTGGATGTCCAGTATTTGGAATTATTTTCTTTTGGATCAGCCACCTACAAGAAAAGACTGCTTCCAAAAGCTAACCAACACCTTGGTTTCCCTACCCACAAGACGCATTTCTGCCCACACTGTGCAAGCTATTTTGCTTGTTTACTTCTTCCTAACAGCTTCTGCAGATTATCCACTTCTTATCAAGCTGCAACCGAGTGGGTATGCTTTGCTATCTGTAAGAAAATCCTCCTCAGCAAGCAGCTTAGAAATACTAGCCTTGTTGTTAAACAGACACTGATTTTCTTAATTCAAAATAGGAATAGCTCTCTATGATAGCTCTATTGCTGGCCTTCCATTGGATACAGGAGTGATTAGTATCTGCACAATATTTTTTAGAATTTTTTGTTTACATTTTTCTTGTTTGAAGAGCCCAGGCTGCTACTGAACTCATTTTGATTTCAGCCTAAACCTTTCTGCTATCTGGATATCTAATGTGGGCTTGTATTTTGAGCCAGGGCTACCTTACCTAGTGGTGAGAAATCATAGTCACCATCTCCCTTAGCTGGCACTTAATGGCTTTTTAGGGC
>NW_008650685.1:0-11102 GCF_000695815.1 Acanthisitta chloris
TCTTTGAGGTATTTCCAGTCCCAGTTGATTCTATGATTCTCTGATATCTGTATGTATTCCAGCAGGGCTTAAAAAAGGTTTTAAAAAAGAAAATATTGTTTGGGTTTTATACTTTTAAGCCATATATATTGCTTCACTGATCTGTTGTTTCTCTTTTCCTTGTAGAATAAAGGAGTGCCATGGGTTGCCTCTTATAAATGGACAGAATTGTGACCCTTATGCAACAGTCTCTCTTGTGGGGCCATCCAGGTAACATTTTAGTATAAAAATTAATAAATCTAAAACGCTGTGATCTTGAATTGGAAAAGAAAGGCATAGATTTTAAACAAAATCTTTAAAACACAGAAAAAACTTAAAATGCTTTGCATGTGTCACATCTTCCACTGATGTGTGTTCATTGACAGTGTTCTCTCCCCCTTCCCTGCCATACTTTCAAGACTGGGATGGTATTTGTTCTGTCTGAATGGCCTGCACTAGTCAAGAACTATTTGTCATGCAGTTCTTTCTTTCTTACATTTTGTATTGGAATTCTACACTGTACTTCCTATTCATTTTTGTAAAATTCCTGTATGGGATGGTGCAATGATACGTTAAGTTTCTTTGCAGTAAATATTTAGGCAGTTGGGAGGAAGCAAGAGAGTAGAGGTTCTGGAGCACCTTCAGGATGCTAAGTTCAGAGTCCCCACTTTTCAGTTGCTTCTTTTTTATGACATCAAACTCAAGGCCCTCTCCTTTCTCCAGTATTAAGGAATCACTGTTATGAACATAGTACCCTGATGTCTTCTAGCAAATTTGCTTGTTTTCAAGACTCTGGAGGATTGTCCCAGAGTGAGCTGTGTGGGGCAGTTTTTTCCTCATTGGTCACACTTTTTAGGTTTGGCTTGGGGTTTTTTTGGTAAGGGTTTTGTGTTTTGTTTTGTTCAATTGGGTTTGTTTGACAGGGAGATTCAGCCATTATACCTTGAAGGCATGATGCTGATTGCCAGAGAAAGTAAACAGACATGTATTTGCTGTTTGAGTCCTGTGATATGGGTGGAACTGGGTGAATGTTGGTCCCACGAAAGATTTACCCTGTTGGTTTGGGAATATATGTGCAAATCTCACAAATTCCTGATTAAGATTTTCATGCATATGTGACTCATGTACTATGTCTGGGACATTTATATGGCCAGTGCTTGAAAACAGGTGGTTGATACCTAGGGCAATTTTTCTTCTCCCTTGTCTGTTTTTGGTCACATCTTGTATTTGTTTATTGTAGAAAGCCTTTTCATACTATCATTATTTATTTGCTAAATATGTAAGACTGTATTCTGTTGTAAATCTTGTAAAACTTAAAAACCCAAAACCAATCTACAGCAAGGTGGGGACCAGTTATTTTATTTGACCCTGTGCTGCTTAGTTACTTAGAAACACCAGCAGCAGTTACTTTCAAAGAAAACATTCGTGGCTTGGTGTAAGCTTCTGTGAAGAAGTAGGGAGTATTTTCCCAACAAAAGAGGGTGGGAAAAACAGAAATTGAAGTTGAACAAGATAAGGAAATGTGTCCTTGAAACCTGCAGGCAGTGGTAAAGAAATTTTACTTTTAAATGCATTAGAAATGGTTGATATATTTTACTCAATGCATAATAGTTTTACTTGTTTGTGAAATTAAACAGAAACTTGGAGCTGGACAGATGCACAATTAACTAGATACAGCATTTAAAATTTTAACTCTTCAAACTGTGTTGTGAAGATGAACTAACTTATTGTAAGATCTTCCTTATTGCTCAAAATAATTTCTAATGCAATAAGAAATGTTCTAATTTCAATTGGTGAGACACTGTCCCAGGTTGCCCAGGGAGGCTGTGGCTGCCCCAACCCTGGCAGTGTTCACAGCCAGGTTGGATGAGCCTTGAGCAACCTGCTCTGGTGGGAGGTGTCCCTGCCCAGGGCAGGGGTTGGGGCTGGATGACCTGTAAGATCCATTCCAACCCCTAAAATTCTGTGATTCTATGATTCTGTGAAATGCATGGGTCCTTCTTGACAGTAGAATGTTTTTATAAATTGTGTATTTAAGTTGTCTATGGTAAAAAATTTTACCACATTGGAACAGGAATGACCAAAAGAAGACCAAAGTAAAGAAGAAAACAAGCAATCCGCAGTTTAACGAAACATTTTATTTTGAGGTAATTTTTTTTGTGTGGTATTCTGCCTGTTTGTCTATTTTATGCAACCCTTCACATGTTTTTAAACAAGCTGCATAGCAGTACAGAAATACAGCAGCGCAGAAAGCTCTCTACAGGCAAATTGAAGAGCTTTTACTGACCTCTCAAATGTGAGTTAGGCTTCTTAGACATAGATGTCTGTCTGCCAGAAAGTAGTATCCCCCTTCAATTGCTGTGTGAAAAATTACTTCCTCACAAGCACATATGTGAAGGTAATTTGTTATCTTGAATCACTTTATATATCATCTGTTGCCATCAGGAATTCTGAGATAACTTTAATCTATCCTGTGGAATTCTATTTAAATATTTTCAAGAAGATAGAGTTAAAAAAACCCCAAACAACATGTTTCTCTAATCAAGTAAGGTAGTGATTATACACAAAAAATGGTTTATTTCATTTTTAAAATAAATTAACTGTTGTTGTTTAGAAGTTGATTTCAGTTCTATATCAGTTATCCTACAATAAACAAATTATGAGTTTAAATTTTAATTTGATTTGTCTTCGTAATAAAAATCGCAGTTGTATTTAAGCTTGCCCTACTGAGAGTTGGAAGGAGTACAACTATTACATGTGCTCAAATGTATTATAATTTACTGTGTTTTTATAAATCCTGGTCCTGCTGTGGGACTTAAGTGAGAAATTGTCCCATACTTATGTATTGTGTATCAACTTAAGGCGTGTGTTTCAGTTGACCTGCTCAAGATACCGAGAGTAATTTCTTTGGAAGTGAGATATTAGGATAAAGATGTGATCCAAACCACTCTGATAACTTAGACTTACGTTTTATTGGAATTGAATTGAGAATGCAGTGGGTCAAGATAGGAGGAAAATGAAAATGGGAGATTGCAATTGTGTTATAACTAGGGCAGGAAGAGTAAACTTATTTGTTGTTTCTTTAAACATCTCAGAAGTAACTTTAATGTTTCTCGGGGCTCATGATCAAGTCAAAGAAATTTTTGTCAGTGTCATGGCATACTACTAGGTTCTTTTTCTAATGCTCAGATTCCCTGAGATACCAGCTAGCCCTCATTAGGTTCCACCATGAACCTTGCTTGACCCCTTTTCCACCTGCTTTCTGGCAAAAGGCAGTTTGTTTGGGCAACTGACCTTCTTCCTTTGTAGAAAGAACAGGAACTCTTTACCTAGGTTAGAGTCAGGGTTTTCTTTGTCTTTTGACATCCATACTGCAACAGTAAGAAGTGTGTTAATAGGAGGAATTTACTTGCAGGTAACCAGGTCCAGTAGTTACACCAAAAAGTCCCAGTTTCAGGTGGAAGAAGAAGATATTGAGAAACTAGAAGTCAGGTAAGTTATGTGGATTAGAAAGTGATTTCAGAGAATTATTAATAATTCATAATATTTTATCATCAAGACAATAAATGCATATTTTATCTCGGTGTAGCTCCAGAGAATTACTGATCAGACTTGTAGTAAAGATCCTTCTGACATAGACAATTTCTCTTTTTTCAGTCGTATTTCTTACTGAAGTTGTAGGGTTTTTTTGTTTTGAAGTAAGTAGTGGTGGAGTATATCTAGCAGCTTGTACTTTTCTCCTGTGCCTGTAAGGTCGAGATGTGATGACCTCCTACCAATTTATTTTAGTTTGGGCTGAATATTGGTAGAAGAACTAGTACTGAAGGATATCAGCATACCTGATCCTAACCTATGGTTTCGAGTATAGTTGGCTGTTTTAATACACACAGAGAGAAAAACTTCTTTCATGAGATTCTCTTAATTTCACATTGCTTCTTAGAGGAACATTTGTCTTGCATCTTTTCCTTGCAAGTGCAAATACTTCAAAGTATTCCCCTTTTGTGCTCCTTCACCCTCAAAAGAGTTCTGTCTGTATTGATGCAATGTCATTAGAACAGTTGAGCGCCCTGTACTCAGTTTCTTTTCTGAACTGTGTGTTTCTCCTGCACATACATGCACCAAATCTGCTGAATGGCAAAAAGTCTTCAAGGCTAGCATGTTTCCTAATAGGCACCAGAAGAAGAATTTAGCAGTTACTTTCAATAGCTGTCATAAAATTAACTTGGTATGTGCATTATTAACTACTAGCTTCATGAATGGTCTTAATTAGAATTGTTTATTTCATTATAGATGCAAATATATTTAGAAAAAGTCATGCCCCAACAAATATAGTTGTCTTTTGTTTTTGTTTTTGTTTTTTTATTGTTAACAACTGCTGTCTGTCAGAAATGTCAGAGAGGTAAGAAGTAATAGAAGAAACCCAGGGTGCATGTCTGGAGTCTGATTCCTTTGGAGGTTGTAAGCATATGAGCTGCTGCTTGGAACAACAAGCGCATGTGTTGGCGTGGCATTGCAGTGTGCCAGATTCTAGCAGTTAGATAGGGATGTGAATATATTGGTTAAAAAGTTCACTTAAATTACCTGAGAGGAAATGTGCACAGTTTTGGGGGTGGAGACTGCTCAGAATCCATAGTACTGCCAGTATCACTATTTACTGATGCAAGATCTGCAAGTCTAACTTTCACTGTTTGTTTCTTTATCTGTTCTTTATGGGTTAATGAGCCACTTGTTTGATTCTTGTCGATTTATTTAGAATGGAGTGAGATTTCTAATACTTGCTGCCTGCATGCATGTGGATTAGTGCTGTAAGGCAGTTACTGTTAACTTACTCATTTCTCTTTGGGAGAAAAAAAAATGAAGCAATGTTCTTATTTTTCAGGGTTGACCTGTGGAATAATGGAAATCTGGTACAAGACATCTTTCTAGGAGAAATTAAAGTTCCTGTGAAGGTGTTAAGAAATGATTCCTTTCAAGCATGGTGAGAATGGTGGTTCAGAAGTCAATTTGCTTGTTTTGTACATTTTCCTTTGCAAAGGATATGTTTTATTCTCACTGTTACTTAACTATGTCTTCCTGTTCTAGTCTAGGTAAAACATGCCAGAGGGTACACTGAGCTCTTCTCTTCCCCTGATCTGCCCACAGTCACAGAACAGTTGGTGTGTTTGAGGGGAGAGTGTGGAGAGTGGAGAAAGGGAGGACCGAGTGTAACTATCTGTTAGTCAGCTTACTGGATTTCAGTGATCTGTGCATGATTTTCAACCTACCCAGCAAACCTGGAGCTTCTCAGAATTGCATCACTTGTAATTAAATTCCTAAGTCAGACTTCCAGAATGATGGATGAAGAGTTTACTTAACCATTAAGTGTGGCTTTTTTCTTCCTTGTGGAGGTTCTGGAAGTATCTTCTGGAGCCAATGCAATGTTAGTTTAGGGGAGCAAGTACAGAAGCTGGAAGGGTAAGGTATGAGGGAAGTTCAGGAAAGAAAGACTTCTGCTTGTAACATAGCAGCAACCTCCCTTGTGATGTTCTTGCAAGCAGGAGCCCAACTCTAGGCCCTTCACTGTCCCAAGAGCTTAGCAGCAGGAAGTGATGAGTGCAAGAGATTGGAGTGCCTCAAAGTGTGTAGGCTATTCTGCTTTTAGTGACTCTTTCAGAACAGAGAAAAGCATGGAGGAAGTCCTTGCATATCCACATGGAAAATGCATGGGCAGGAAGTGGGTAAATAGGAACTCAGTGGACCACAGGTCTTGGCCAGGAACCGTTGTGGCACCGCTCCATGTACACACCCCAGACTCCAAGTGTCTTAGATGTGTCAAAGTTGAACTCAAGCTCTTAGTGTTTGAGTGTGATCCTGAACATAATAAATGCTTGTGTTGGTAGTTTCTGTTTGTTCCAGGGTGTATTGCAGACACAGGCTTGTTCTGCCAGTGCTTTGATCAACAGCTGCATGACCATATTAACATAATAACATGCCTCTGTTACCAGCCTGCTAAGAGAGAGATTGTATCAGCATGGGCTCATTACCAGGGTATTGTGTTTGTGTAGCTGTTTGAATTGACCTGACTCATGTCTAGTTCACTTGCAGCATTGATAGTGGTTTGTGTCTGCTAATATGCTTTGCAGGCATACCTTGCATTGAACATCCTCATATCCAGTGATGATCTGTTTATCCAATCCAGTTCTGTGATGAAAAATAACTAGTTTTTTATGCTACTACAGATTTGTATAATATGTTTTTGAATGCAGCTGAAGTACAACAGATAAAACATTATCACTTCTACTAAGTATGGTGAAAATAAGCCTAAGAGTCATGCTGTTAGGTAGAAGTTCTCCTGGTGAATCACTTCTACTACGTTAGCATGCTTTCATGGGCAGTGTCTGATGATGAAAAAAGAAGTCTGATCTGATTCCAGAAGTACAGATAAGCATGAATTCAGAAGATCTGGAGCAGGATTTCAGCGGGGGTGAACGATTGAACTGCCCTGTGACACAACTTAACTGCTGTCAACATGTTTGTGGGGCTGCACCTCCTGTTGAAATGCAGTGGGACTGCAGCAAAAGCCCATGAATTTTTAAATGTGTTTTGTATTAAAAGTAGAAAACCCCCACTTTTTTCTTTTGTCTTGTTTCTCAGGAATGCAGCCTGTTAATATTATGCATTTTGACTGGTTTTGGACTAGACCATTTACATTCTTTATACCAGCTGTTCCATCTGCAGTGTGCTAAACCCTAAATATGATGTAGATGTAAAATGAGATGGTCCATATTCCTGTGGTTTCAATTAACCTACAAGACATAGATCCTGTTTCACTGTTTGGAAAGATATGAGAAAAGAAATGTTTGATTATGTACTCAAGATTCGTTAAATGATGCTCTTTTTTGTTCTTTTGTGTCTCCAGGGGTTTTTTTGTGATTTTTTTTTTTTTTTTGGCCAGTTTTCAGACTTAATTTCTGTATACTGATATAATTAAAAGTGATATTCTGCTTTATTGTAGAATTAGTCAGATGACTGCAATAGGAAGCTAATATTTTAGAATTGCCCTGTTGCTTGCAGGTACTTACTTCAGCCAAGAGAAAATGGAAACAAGTCTTCTAAAACTGATGATTTGGGGTCACTTAGATTAAATATCTGTTACACTGAAGACTGTGTACTTCCTTCTGAATACTATGCTTCTCTGAGGAACTTGCTGCTAAAATCTTCAGATGTTCAGGTAATTTTGTTGAAAATTTCTCTAACATGAAAGCTAAAAGTGATTTGTGCGGTCCTGTAGGAGACAATATGAATTCCTCAAGCTAGATGATTGGTTTTGTTCCTCTGAGGTCATTGTTTCTGGCACACCCAGATGAGCAGCCTCTAGAGTATTTACTTTTGCTCCAAAGCACCAGGAGTTTTGCCTTATTTCAGAAGAACCAGCAAAGACAGTGAAATAACCTATGGTGTGCGACTGGAAGAGCTAAAATACTTCTCGTTGGTTGTTCTTTCCAATTTTATATTTTTCCACTGGCTGCTATTGGCTTCCTGGATTTAGTGGTTTTCCAAGGACATTGATCCGTTATTGGCACTGAAGGGGCAGTTAATTAACAAAAATGATCTGCTTCAGAATTGATCTTTAATTCTACTTTTGAATTGCTTCAGCTTCCCCGAAACGTTAATCAGCATGACAGGATTTCTCACGTGGACGTGGTGACAAAGAGGGAAGTGTGGTAGATAGTTTGCATAACTCTGGGACAGGAATCAAATTAGAGTAATGAGGATTTATATTCTTAGGTCTTTTATAGCTTTTCTTCACTTCAGTGTTTGTGAAGTACTGGCAGAGGAGAAGGAGGGTAAAGAGGAAGCAGATTGTGCCTGAAGATTTTGCTTGGTCGTATCTGAATACTGCTGTGCTGCAATTCAGGAATAGCTGAGTATGTAGGTAGCAGCAGTCAGCAGTTGTCCTTTCTACTTAAATAAGTTAGTTTTTGTCTTGAAATCCCCAAGTGTAGAGTGCTGACAGGCACTTTAGAAATGCAAGAATTGTACTTTAATGTCCTCTGATTATGGTTTTAAAAGGCCTATAAAGAGACATGACAGTATAGTAAAGCAGAGAAGGGTGAGTAGCTGCTGAATTCCATTTTTAAGTGTCAGTTAAGTGTCAGAGTAGACAATACCAGTTTTAAACGAGGTATCTGTAGAATGGAATCTTCCAGTTGCCATTTTATATGGCACATGTTGGAACTTTCTGTTAAGAACTATCTGTAGTGTTAGATTTGATCTGTCCTTGTTCAAATACACAAAGAACATTTAACTCCTTTCCTCATGATTTTATGTTCTGCTTTCTCACAGCCAATTTCTGCATCTGCTGCCTACATTCTGTGCGAAGTTTGTCGAGACAAGTGTGACGCTGTTCTGCCGCTCGTGCGACTGTTGCTACACCACCATAAGCTGGTTCCATTTGTTGCTGCAGTGGCAGAACTAGATCTGAAGGACACCCAGTATGTATTTTGTGTTTAATGATGTCTTGCCTTCTAAAGTTATTCTTAGAGTTTCAAAGGACTTCATGATACAACGTTGTGCTGAGAATCCTACCTTGTTCCTTTAATATGTTACTTAAATGAGGGTTGCTCTGTGCCTGCAGAGGTGCCTTGTAATTGAGAACATGTCCTACATGCCTTGAAAGGAGCAAGCACAGAAGTTTCTCCAAGCAGTGGTGTATGGCCTGTGAATGAGCAGTTCTGTGGTTAGGAGGGAAGTGAAGCAGATATACAAGTAGTGGGTACTGAGGTGTTGAGTCATGCCCAGTGCAGGTGTGGAAGGGATTTGGAGACAGCTTAACTGGTGATGACTCATAGAAAACAATTTTCTAAACTGCATTTTGGTACCCAAATTCCTTTCTGTTATAATTGAACTGTAGCAAAGAAATTTTAAACTAAATCTCTCAGATTAGAAAGAGATTCTTTGCATAGCTGGCTCTCAGCTTTATTCAGCATCTGTAATGAATTAAAAAATATAATCCTGGATTAAATATGTTTTGGTTTATGTGTCTGAGTTTATTGGTGCAGTGTAGCAGTGTGCTGTTTATTGTAGCTCTAAGATTATTTTTATTTCACTGTGACTGCTGGAGGAGAAACTGAGTATTGGTGAGGTCCAGGTTTTCATTATTTTGGAATTTTCTCCAGTTGTTCTTTCTCACATTCCAAACTGGACTATAATTTCCACTGTCTAAAATTTCTTAGACTTTTTCTTACGGTTTTATTTATGTTCCCTTGTTTTGGTAATAGCTATAATAATGGTCTTGTTTATTCTCTTTCTGTTCCCGAGTGCCATTGCAGTCTTGGTATCTAGGTTCTGGAGTTCCTGACTGAAATAGCTGAAAAAAAAGTTAATAGCAAGATAAAGTATTCATTGCATTTTGTATTAGATATTATATTCCCTATGCAAATGAAATACATTCTTTCCTTACAGAGAAGCAAACACTGTCTTCAGAGGCAACTCATTAGCAACTCGGTGTGTCGATGAAATGATGAAAATAGTGGGGAAGCACTACCTAAAGGTTACTTTGAAACCTGTTATTGATGAGGTAGGTGATCCTACTGAAACTTCTTTCTGGACACTCAGCATCCTGGGGTATCCTGTCCCTGATAGGCATTCCTCTTACAGCTCTGGATAGTAAGAGTCACTCAGGTGGGGGAATGCTAGAGGAAAATTAACTTCAGCAGTAACTGGTTACATTTAGTGGGAAGAACTGAATTTTGTTATTTACGATCCAGATCTTTGGAAACAAACAGTCAATAAGAGTTGTTCCAGCCTCCAGCACATTGCAGAGTTTGACCACATGATGCTTTGTGTAATTGATCCATTAAAAAGGCACGAACAAAAGTGAGAATGATCATTGCATGCTGTTCTGGATAGTTGGAACCTATTTAGTGTTTTATTACCAAATCTAGGACAGATTCTGGTTTTTAAAAGTCCATTTCCATACTTTCTGTCTGAAAATTTGAATTCCTATAGTTTTGTATGTTTGTTTCAGATATGTGAGTCTCCTAAGCCCTGTGAAATTGATCCCATCAAATTAAGAGAGGGGGATAATGTAGAAATTAATATGGTAAGTTTTCTAATCTCTTTTTCCTAACTTAAACGTTCTCAAAATTTGATAGAAATACATTTTTGAAGCACCTCTTTATAACAGAAAATAAGCAATTTAGAGCAGCAGTATTATTTTCTGATTCTAGAGTAAACAAAGGAAAATCTGTCTTTTCTTATCCCTGTTTATGCATACAGCAAAGAAGAGTCCAGTGGAAAATGGGACAGGGAGGAGAAACTAAATAGGATTGCAGTCTTCCTTACCATTTTTTCTGGGTGTTTTGATGCTCTGTACTCAGCATCTAGATTGTAATGTAACTAATTAGAACTGCTCCAACAGTTTTCGTTCAAGTTTTGCTTGCTGCTTGCCTGTTACCAGGGGATGACATTTAAGGCAATAGATACTGCAACAAGCTATGTTAACGCTCCCTTGGTATTCATGGGAAGTGCTCCTTCCTTGTCAGATGACAAAAATGGGTATTGTGTAAGACAGTGCATATATATTTAATGTAAGTTATCATTAAACTGTCTTTTAACACTAGTAAGACCATGTCATATTGAGGCTTTTTTAATATGCAGAGTACTAAAATTGACTAGTCAGGAAGTGTTTTGCAAAAAAAGAATTCTAGTGTTATGTTTGTGTTCAGGAAAAGACATAGAAGGGAGAACATTCATGGTCTGAAAAAATACCTGTTTTCACTACTGCAGGAAAATCTGCGCTATTACGTGGACAAAGTGTTCCGTGAAATCGTGCGATCGAGCATCAGTTGTCCTACCCTCATGTGTGATGTGTTTTATTCTTTGAGGCATCTGGCTGCCAAGAGATTTCCAAGTAAGTGTTCTCTAGAAACTCTTGAAAATGGTGTTCAGAGTGAAACTTAGCTTCTGCAGTTAGCTTGTGGGGATGGTTAAAAGTCTTGCCTTGACCAAAGCTGTGCCCTGCACTTGTGACCTTGACAGTCAGGCATTTATTTTTCTGTCAGTTTGTAAGTTACAGTGAAGCTTTGTGGCTAATCAGCAGG
>NW_008650685.1:11127-13050 GCF_000695815.1 Acanthisitta chloris
ATGTAGCAGGTCAGGAACACTGCAAGACAGCAGCAAATAAGAAGTCACCAACAAAAGTATGAGATAATAGAAGAAAAGCACAAGTAATACAGAAAGTGATTTAATTGAAAGATGTGTAGAATTTGTAAGAGCTGCTCTGCTTTTTGCTTCTAAGGAAGCAAGATGTAAACCTAAAAATAAATTCAGTATTTGCATCTTAACTACATGAATTACAACTCTGTTACTATGATTAGCAAGTTCATCACTTACATGGGTAGTTTTGGGGAGGGTGCATAATAAAAAATATTCCATGGGTTAGTAAATATGACCAGTATTAGAACAGCTCTATTCTTTCAGAATGGTTTTAATGTAGGAATAATGTGGTGGGTCTGAAACAGTCTTGTACTTCAGTCAGTTAAAATCTGAAATAATAGGCTATAAATGAATAATATACTTCTGACAATGCGGAACCTTTCCTGATCCACCGACACCGAAGCAGCAAATTACAGAATAGCTAACCCCAGATCAGATTGAAGTGGTCATTAGAGTAAGAATGTGATCCCACTGTATTTCCCAGTATCAAAGTGTGATTATACCCAACTTATTAAGTTCAAACGTCCTCATTTACATCATCAAAATTATATAACACCACAGGCTTATGATGCAGCTTAGAGTTGGAGTTGACGTTGTTCGTGTCTGGTGACTATTTGTCGTGCAGCATTACTGTGTTTGAGTTGCTTGGTGTTAGCTTTCTGGCTGAATGAACCCCATAGCCCCTGTGTTTAAAGGCAGCTGCAGCAGTGTTTTGTCTTTGGGTTCAGCATACAGCTGGACTTACTCAACACTCTGTATGTAAGTGCTTGAAATCATCTCATCATTTCTAGCAGTGGAGCTGATGAGCCAGTGGTGTGGGGACAGAGAAATAAACCTTCCATTCTAAGTAGAACATTTCTTAACCATGCTCACCTTTCTCATTTCATGCACTTCATTGATTTTTCTATTCTATTTTAAAATGTAAATGTCTCCTCTAATGTTATCTTCTTAAGGATTTTTATGTCGACTGTCTTCATTATTTCCTGTTAAGTTTAGTGCATGTTACATTTCATGGTTTTTCTCTGCAGATGACCCTCATGTACAGTATTCTGCAGTGAGCAGCTTTGTGTTTCTTCGTTTCTTTGCTGTAGCCGTAGTCTCACCTCATACTTTTCATTTACGACCTCACCATCCAGTAAGTTTGTGAAGCTTTGTTCTGTTTTATTCATACCGTGAGATGTGTTGATGTGGGAAGGCATGAGTTACTTGGAGTGGATATGGAACTGGGGAATAAGATGACTAAATGTCTCTAGGTTGACTTCCCAAAGGAAGGAAGACATTTGCAGCTCTTTAAGCATCAGGTTTCTCAGTCTGTGTGCAGTGTTCTCAAATGATGAGCTAAAAACACTGTGCCTTTTCTGGGAGTGTGCTGCTTGGGTAGAATAGCAGCATGACTGAGGTTTCTTTAAGGTACAGGTCTAAACTGCATCGGTTCTTTTACTTTCAAAAAATATTTTCATTTGTCTTAAGCAGAGGTGGCAGAGTTATCCAGTAATTAGTTGGCCTATTTGCTCTGGACTCCACTAGTTGCAGTGGGTTGCCAAATTTTCCTTTTTCAGTTCTCCTACTTTGCAAAAGAATTTCAAAGGCAGGAATATGGAGATTAAAAAACCTGCATTATTTTCACAGGAAATGCAAAATATCTATGAAATCTGCTGCTCTAGATGTTATCTTTATTAGCTTGTTTTAATCTACTTAGGTGTGTTATGCTTTCAAAAGAAAAAAAACCTGCTTACTCAGATTAATTCCTTTCACATTAGCCAGACAACATCCAAGTACTAATATTGAATTCTAGTGGTAGTGAGTTTAAATATTAAGCCCTCTGCAGTGGCTTATAAACAATATAATATA
>NW_008650685.1:13094-25419 GCF_000695815.1 Acanthisitta chloris
TCTCTTGGGGCAAAGAAAAGGAATGAAAATGTCAGATTTGCTATATTGTGTAATATAGTCATTTTTGTGACATTTAAAACAGCCTTACCTGGGATTATGAAAAAATGTGGCTTCTGAATTTTGTTTCTTTGTTTTAGGATGCACAGACTTCTAGAACATTAACTCTTATATCAAAAGCCATCCAGACTTTGGGGAGTTGGGGAAGTTTGACCAAAAGCAAACTTGTAAGGCTACTAAAATTCTTTCTCACTTCATAAACAACATTCTGTGAACGTTTGTTTATGTCAGTGTACCTTTTCTTTCAGTCCAGTTTCAAGGAGACATTTATGTGTGAGTTTTTCAAAACATTTCAGGAAGAAAACTTCACTGAGTCCGTTAAAAAGGTACATTTCTTAATGTTTATTTATTTGATCAATCTTTATTATTAGAAGGTTGTGTTATTGTTCAGCTTTCTACTAGAGAGAAAAAGAAAAGTCCTGTTCCGTTTCATGCTTAAAAACCCCCCAAAAACAACACAGCAAAATCAACACAGTCAAATACACAAGAGTTATACATAGTGAACTAAGCTGATTTAATTTAAAAAACAGAGTCTACGTTTTTTGAAACGGACTTGATTGGATCTGCTGTTGTGGAGCTAATTGTGTGGCTCACAGGCATCCCTTGCGTTGCTCCAAGGCCCTGCAGTAAATATATTTCATCTGTTCCAGGAGAGACTGTACATGAATATTTTCAAAATAGCTTTTGGGTTTTGGTGTTTCTGAATAGTATATATTCCCTGTGTCTTTTTCCTTCAGTTCCTAGATGATGTTTCCTCTACTGAAAGTAAAGAGCCCAGTGGTCTGAGCGAGCCAGTGCATCTCAAAGAAGGGTAAATACATCTGAATCTCTGTCGTGTGCAACAGAGTGAACTTCAATGACCATTAATGAAAAAACAGTAAAGAGTGTTTGGTATACTGCAGAAATTGTGATATTTGTGATTTCAGATAGTTCTTTGTTAGTCTGCAGACTTTCCTAACTCTTCTTTTAAGTAATTTTCAAGAAAAGAACTGGTTGAAAGCAGTTTAAAACCTCTGAAAGACTGACTGCATTGCTCTCACAGTTCAGCCTGCCTGTGATGGTTGATTCAGGATTGTGAAAGTGCATTTTAAAAGAGCATACTCATTTCATCCAGAATTACTCTGTGCTGTTTGAGCCCAGCCAGCTAAATGTTCTGCCTTTCAAGTAGGAGAAAAAAATTACCCTATAATTGAAACACTTAACAGTAAGTGACAGAATAGTGCTACTAAAATTGATGTGAAAATCGCTTCCTGAGGGATGACCTGTCTTTTTTTTTGGTGTTGATCAAGAATAGCTGATGAATTAATTCAGAAACATTTATGTGGCAAAATATATATGTATTTATCTGAGAAGCAGATTCCTAGCAGGTAAAGATTCTTCTGTGAAACATGCATCCAAATGTCAAGGAAGGAGGAAATGGCTCTTGTTGAAATATTGATTAGAGATGAGGGAGGCAATTGTGGATCAGCAGTTCATTATAGTGGTATAAATTGATGGCTGTTGCTCAAAAAAAGCAAAAAGAAATCTACCAGTAAGTACATTTAAAGTGTGCTGACTGCAGTTAGTGTCTGCCCATGTTACTGAGCCATGTGGAGTGCCCTTTCATTTTTATTCAGTTCTGGTCCAGACAAGGCCGAGTCGAATCACATGTAGAAAGTGCCAGGAAAGAGAGAATCTTGTAACTGGATACACCTTACTTCCTTTCAGGAAAATTTGGAGGTTTGGTGTGAAGTAAGTACCCCCTCCAAATTTCCTGCTGCCAACACAAGTCTGGATTGCACGTTTTTCAATCCCCTTTCCTGTCTTTGGAACCTTGTACACCGTCACCATATCAGGAGGTGATCTTGAGGATCTGTCTTGAACAAGTAGTAGATTTTTTTTTTTTAATCTTCAGTGAAGTAGATATTTATGATGAGCAATAATGTGTTCTCTCAATAAATGATTTTGAAAGCTCTTCAGAAGACCAATGATTGCATTTCATTTGATTCTCTCCTTACAGGGAAATGTACAAAAGAGCTCAGGGAAGGACTCGGATTGGTAAAAAGAATTTCAAGAAACGGTGGTTCTGTCTAACAAGTAGAGAATTCACCTACCACAAACAGCAAGGTAAATGATATGTGGTTTACAATGATTTTTCAATATTTTATAAGTGTTTGCATCTGATTCGTGCTTTTTAAAATGCATGGGTTTTCTTTCCTAAAATACCGTGATGTATTTTAGTTACCTTTGCCTTGATCAGGAAATGCTTCTGTCTATGTTTCATGTTTATTTTCTCAAAAATGCCTATTTTGAGGGCTTCAACTGCTGTGTCAGTGCACTGAGGTATTAAAAAGTTCTTAAAGATTGCTTCACTCCTCTGTTTACAATTTTTTTACAGATAAAGAACCGATTTTTACTATTCCAATCAAAAACATCCTTGCAGTGGAGAAACTTGATGAGAGCTCCTTCAACAAGAAAAATGTGGGTGAAAAGATAGTTTATATGTAATTGTCATGTGTTCTTTAAGTAAAAGATTCTAATTAGCTCATAGAGTTACTGCAACCCCATTAGTAAACACTTCAGAAAAAAGTCTTTATAGATCAGGGATAAAAAAGCAGTATGCAGTATTTCCAAGAACTCTGAACATGTAACAGCCTGGAAATTTGGATCTCTGCACCAAGTTTTCGACTGATTTTATGACTTCTCTCCCCTTTGCCGAATTTCTGGAATGAAGGTTAAAACTACATGACCTTATTAGAAAAATCACTTTTAATTATATTATGTTCTACTAGAAATGTATTATTACCAAACTTGTATTTAATCCTTTTGCTGAGAACTTCCTACAATGCCCTTCATCAGCTGAGACAGTTGTGCTCACAGCCTCATTGTGGGTCTGGAACGTGTCAGTATTTCTGGTACTTCAATCCCAAATTTTGAGGCAGTGATAGAAGTACAACCATTACTAAGGCCAAGGAGAGACTTCTAGGAATCTTCTATTGCTCTCAGGCTATGAAGCATGAAGATGGTGCTTCATGGAGTCTGGGGTCACTCTTAAAGATATGTGAATGAAGAGAACAGAAAATGCTTAACGTTCTGATACTTCAGGGGTTCTTTTTTGGATGAGGAGATGGTGTAGGTAGAACACAGGAAGCTGTTTTGGTGTTTGTTGTCTTCTAGGCAGGTCTGTGTACTAAAATGAGACCTAAAAAATCTTTTGTTCTCCCTTGTCTGACTTTGTTAGTGTGACTTTGTTGAGTTGCCTGAGCTTTGAAATCCATTTTGACATATTCAAAGTTGCACAATAGCTGGTTTGCTTTTACTGAACGGAATAGTGTTGTGTTTCTTCTACAGATGTTTCAAGTACTTCATGGAGAAAAGCCCCTCTATATCCAGGCCAATAACTGTGTGGAAGCTAGTGAGTGGATAGAAGCTCTCTGCCGTGTCACCAGATGCAATCAGAGGAGGCTCAGCTTTTACCATCCTTCTGCTTTCCTCAACGGGAACTGGCTTTGCTGCAAGGCCACGATGGAGAGCACCACGGGCTGCGCGCGGTGCACTGCGTGAGTTGCTTCTCGAGTGAAAAATCACAGGGCTTGTAGGAAATGTATCCTTCACCAGACAGCTTGAAAACATGGAAGCAAGGCTTCCCCCATCTGCTGGGGAATCCTGCCTTCCTGACGAGGCGCAAAGTTCTGGATTTCACCGGGTCTGTTGCTTTGTTAGGCACCCTGTGAAATGAGGGTGATAAATGCAGCATGCAAACCACAAATATCCAAGGACTGATTTCTTGGCATGCAGAATAATAGATGTAATAGCTCAAGTTTGTTCAGGTGCCAGGCTGAGTGCAGAAATACGACACACTTAGCACATCTGTGTGAAAAAATTAAAACACCTTGCAACAGAGAGCTCAGCCTGAAAGTCTTCTCTCCCTGATGACTGTCTTCCTTCATACAGGCAATTTTTTTATTTGAGCCTACATATTTTAGAACAGTGCACTTAAGAAAATCAGCTAAATAATCTTGGGTATAGATTCTGACAAATCGTTTGGGTTGTTTTTTATCTTTCTGAGTTTTTTAATTGTTCTAGATTTAGCCATGTTGTTGTCTTGTTCTGGTTACCATTCAAGTATAGTAGATTTGAAAAAGAGTTTAATTGTTATTTAGTAACAATTAACCTTACTTAGATATTTTGGAAATATTTTTCTCTTGACACACTGAATAAATTCTGTTAGGAAAAATGGGGTTTAGTATTATTGTATTCTTTGCCCTCAAACTGTATACACCTGTTTTAGGTGAACACTTGCAATAAATGCTAAGTTCTGTGAAGCTGTCTGTGAGTGATAAACATATTAAAAGACTGTGTATATTGAAAGAGAATCAGTTTTTACTTGCTATCAAACCTTCCAAGAATGACTTACATTGACTACCTCTTTGTTCACTTTTTAGAGATGTTCCTGCACTGCTGATACTTGAGATTGACGGAGACAGAGAGACTGAAAGAATTTACACACTTTTCACTATCAACAGGTCCAAACTACAGAAGTTGGAAGGTACTCAAATGATAATTCAGAATTATACTGATAATTATCCAACTGTAATTCTATAGGCCTATGACATCATTTTGATGTCTTGAAAATTTACCTGAAAATAATGGAGAGTAGAGACAGAGATTGTATTTATGGAGACAGAGAGACTGAAAGAATTTACACACTTTTCACTATCAACAGGTCCAAACTACAGAAGTTGGAAGGTACTCAAATGATAATTCAGAATTATACTGATAATTATCCAACTGTAATTCTATAGGCCTATGACATCATTTTGATGTCTTGAAAATTTACCTGAAAATAATGGAGAGTAGAGACAGAGATTGTATTTATGTCTTCTCAGTGCCCTGGTACCAGACATTCAGCCATTTCTTCACAGTAGATACCAGGCATGCAAATTGTTCTAATTGAATTTCCATAGGTGTAATATTTTACTAGTTTAAGCAGAGAGGCTGCAGCTGTAGTCTGTTGCTCTTCTCCCTTTGCTGTCCCTTTTCTGTGTAGTGAGTTCTGTTGAGCATGGTTGAGTTGCAGGAAAGCATTGAACTTGTGTTAATGTGAAGAGGAGTGAGCTGGATGCTCAAGATGCAGAGCACAACTAGCAGAGAATAGGCCACAGGACTGTAAATACGTATGGCTGGTACTGTCTTAATCCATTTTTTACATGAGCCAGAGTGACTTTACCTTTCAGAACTTTGGAATCGCCGTTTATGTAAGAGTTAGATGTGTTTGTTAATTGCTGCAGTTCTAACTGGGATGATTGTGGTCATTTTTGTAGAGGCTTGTGGAAGCATAGCAGTCTATCAAGGTCCACGGAAAGAACCAGATGATTATTCTAACTTCACAATTGAAGATTCTGTAGCAACTTTTCATACACTTAAGCAGATAATAGACATAGTAGAAAAGCTGAATGAATCACATGAAAAATACCAAAAGAAGAGATCATCTAGTGCTAAATATGGTAGTGAGTAAGTATCTGGTGTAATTTTTGACGTGGGTAAATGTGTATATTGGAACAAATAAATCACAGAACAAGGCCAGGCTTGTGGAGCTAAAGGTAATGAAGGTAAAGGTAGAGCTAGACAACACTCATGGGGAAAATAAGGTCCATCATTTGTAGCAGTGCAGCTTTTTAGCAGCTGTTAGAAGATACAAGTTCTGGTGTGGGATTGATCTGTGTTCCCCTGGAGATTCCCACAAGCTGAGGCAATGACTCTTGTTTCCTTGCAGCTTAACATCTGAAGTGCACACGAAATTTATCCTTAACTGTATGCCTAGCTGCTAATGTTATTGTTTTTGAAATTGTAGTTAAGAAACACTTGAAATACTAAGTTATATGAAGCTGTAGAAATTGCACTGCAGAAACATATCTTCCAGGCAGTGTGTTTACTGTTTGTGTTTCACTTGCCGTGCTCAGTGATAAATGCTATTTCTGATGAAGCTAGAAAACCCCACAGCCCTGTTCTTTGGAGTGCATCATTGTTCCAGAGCACATTCTTTAATTCTCTTCAGTCTAGGCTGGTCTGTGGAACACCACTAGCAAGTCTTCAGATTTCTTATTACCATCAGTAAGGATGGATTCATCAGGGAAAAAAAGCTCAAACCCCAATGTGGTTTGCCTGTGTTAGTGTTTGACCCAAGTTGTTTGGAAAAATTGACTTAGATTTAGAGGTCTCATGAGAAAGTAAATGAGGTTTTTGCAAATCGTGACATTTTACAATGAATGGTAGAAATATTTTTTCTTTGCGTAATAAATTAAAATTGTAGGATGAAAACTAGAAGGCAAATGTTACCCTTAAAAATATTTACATGCTATATTTTATTTCTTGCAGAGAAAATCCAATTGTTGGAAAAGTTTCCTAACCAAAACAAAGTCTGGCACACTTGGATGAAAAAAAAGAAACTGGAAATGTTCTTGAGTTTGGGGTTTTGTTTAGTTTTTGGTTTGTTTTCTTTTTTTAATTCATGATATGCATTTTTGCAAAGTATTTAAGAACAAACATAAATGCTAGTTGTGTCGACAATCTATTTAATATTTAATAGAAATATATCTTCTTGGGAATCTGGTCTTTAAGGTTTACTCTCATTTTGCTGAAGAACTTGAAGTTCCAGGTTCTTGAAGTAACAGGTGTGAATAAATCTAAATGTTGTTTTGCCATTGTTGTCTTATTGGAAAGGACTTTCTAAACAAATAAGCTTTTTAACGAAGAAAATCCACACTGCATTTGTTGGTTGGATGACATCTCTCAATACATACACTGCAAACTTGCATGAGTTTACCATGAGTGCCTGCCCTGCTGAGACTGATGTTGATAGAACTCCCAGGATACTATGACATGGAAAAGATCTGAAGCTTCACGCTCGATACATTGGACTCTTCTTTTTTTTTTTTTTTTTTTTCCCCCTTGCATTAGGTGTTGTCAGGACTTGATTTATCTGCAGTTGAAGTTTTATAAAATCTTGCAGTATGCTGCAAATAATCTGGACAGCAGAGACCAGTGTTAGTTATGTTTTTAAGAACTAAAGAAGAAATCAGGGAACTTACGTTGTACCTCTTGTTTACATTTGGGGTGAGTAATATGTGGAGTGACATTAGACCACTATCTATGTTCTTGAGCATTTTGTAAGGTACATATTTTTTCTTGAGCTAAAAAGAAATGCAGGGTAGCAACATTCTTTTTAAATAGGTTTGCCTACAGATAGAAAAATGTAAATGTGAACAGATTGTGGTTAAGTACTGATCAATTTACATCATCCCATGTATCATTTTATTTCTTTTTTTTAAAAAAAGTAATAACTACGTCCAGCTCAACTTTTGACTACAAATCTAATAATCTCTATTATTATCACTCAAAGCACTTTAGATATCTGGACTATCCCAGATTATTTTTGGATACTTTGTAGTATCTGCTTGTCATGATCAGTTGAATGATCGACGTTGTTTTGTCTTTAAGCAATGCTTCGGTGAATATTTTTGTATCTTTAGTTATGTGGATTCCTATTTGCCACTTAACACAATTTTAAACTGGCATTCTTGACTTTGGTAAGATTAATTTTTGCTCACTTGGTTTGAGAAGTTAGGTTTGTTCTGAGAAAACTTGTATGTATATAAACAGGAAGAAGCAAAGGTTATTAATGTGTCAACTTTGCTTCGTCAGTATTAAATACAATGGTACTCCTTGGAATATTGTTTTTAATAAAAGTTATATGTGGTACTTTTTATTTTTGAACCATTTTCTGTGGGTTTTTTTGTTGTTTCGCTGGGTGGTTTTTTTTAGTGTTTTGGTTTTTTTGTCTTTCCAGCCGTGATTTGGCCAAATTAATTAGGACTATAACTTAAAATAGACCAGAGATCCACAATGCTTGAAGCAGTAAGCTGTTTAAATTACCCTAGATTTATTACTCTGTTGTAGGGATGCTTTCTCTAGTAGGAGCAAGGTGGCAAGACAGAAATGAAATCTCTTTTGGAGTGAATGTAACTTGTTAGAATCACTGTTGGTTTAATACCAAACTCTTCTAGAATATCTGGGATTCAGTACTAGTATTTGCTATGACACAATCATTTAATCACCTCAGCTGCTTTTGCCTCTTCCTTTTTTACACATTTTATGTGTTTGAAGAGACTTTTCTTTGCCAGCAGTTAAAACTGGGGGGGGGGGGGGGGGGGGGGGGGAATATAGTGATGCCAAGAAATGTGTTTTGCCAAGGTAAAGGTAAAGATTAATTACCATTAATCAAAAGCTGCCATTAAACAAAGCTGAATGTGGTGGAGTGTCAAAGTTAGGTTTTGTTGTATATAGATTAACCCTTTGGCAAATGGTCTGTTCCTTGGAGCCATTTTCTGTTGTTTCAAAGTCAAATTTATGAAAAATTGAGTTGTGTAGTCTTGCAACATTGGGGTTTTCTTATATGCACTTTTTTTTTTTTTTGCTTTGGTACTGGAATATCTAGGAAAAAAGTCCTTTAAATCTTTGTGACCATTAAGATTTGATTTCTCATTTTATAATGTTTTAAAATGCAGTAGGTGTTCTAGAATTTAATTAGGTACAAGTAGGATGATTAATAATAAAACTTGCCTTCATTTTGATTAGTCTAGAAAGGCAATGTTATTCAGTAATTAGTTCCTTTAGGATCGTGAAAGTTTTTATTTTGATAATGTATTGTTGAATGTATTTTTATTTAAATTTTATTTTCTTATCAAGACATTAAAATGTTTTGTAACATTGCTTGAGAATAACTCACAAATAAATGACAACAAACCCGAGATGTGCTGTGTGTTCGTTGTGAGTCCTGAAGGCTGAATGCACAGGGGGTTACACACAGGATTTGGGTGTAAAGAAATAAACCTGGTTGACAGGGGGGTGGGGAAACACCACCAAATTTAGCCTGAGGGGTCTTACATGGTCATCTACAGCACGGTTAGGTTCTAAGATTGATGGTTGGAGAGAGAAACGACAGTTCATCACTTGGTGTAAGAGCAGTCAGGGACCTTTGAGCCATTGGCTTTAAATCTCTGCTGCAGAAGGAGAGATGGATGAGCCTGAGTATTGTATGAAGAATGGAGAAAATGGTTTTAAACTTAATTAAAGCAGCTCAGCAAAGGATCTGTTTAGTCTCTTGTGACACAGGGTTTTCCCATCACAGCAGAAAGGTTCCCATGCAGTGGTCATTAAGTGTTTTTGTAAAGGGTTTCCTTCTGTATATTACATGTCAAGATGTTTGTTTCACTTAATGAGTACAGCACAATGCATTTAAGAATCTGATTTATTGGTACTTTGCTGTCTTGTTGCTCATTCCTGGACTTCTATAAAGTTCATGCCAAATCACATAGGGATATAGGAATATAGGAAAAATGGTAGGGATGTACTTTTCTGACTCTGTTTGCTGCTTTAGGTAGCAGTGTGTTTCTGTGATTGCTTCACTCCAGTCTCCCTTCCAGTGAGATCCTCCCACTGTCAAAGTATGCAGTTTATTCCATAAATGCAGTATGTTTCCCTAATTCCTGTTGAGGAGCCTTTTGTATTTGTGGATACCCACTTCATGCTTTGGTTTCACAGAAACCGTGCACGACAATACTGAAGTCTGTTTTCCATTTTGGCAGTTGTATCTGGCAGCTTCAGTAAAACCTGAGGAACTACTCCAGGTGGGTTTGTCACGGGTGATAGTGTCCTGATACAGAACTCTTTTCTGTGCTGTCTTCCTCTACTGCAGCCCCACTGTCTGCCCTGGCCGAGGTCTCAGCTCTAACCACACCAGCAGTGTTCGTGCTGGCCAGTAATAGTCCTGGGTAGCATCTTCCTGTTGGTAAAGTGGCACAGAGAGACATAAATCACCTAGAGTTTAAGAAATAGTTTTGGCAGAGAACTGCACTTCAATTATTTTCTTTGGCAAATAAATTGACACAGTCCTCAAGTGTTTTGATATATGTTAGTCTATTGACAGAACAAACAGTGTGATAATACAGTCCAGCACGTGCATTAGTCGGCCAAGATACACACATAATTACATAACTGTTCTTTGCATTATCATAAAACTGACATTTTCATAATAGTTTTGTTTTTAGTAAAAATAATTTTCAGTTCTACGTTTTGGAATAAACAAACTGGGGGGAAAAAAAAAAACCCAAAACAAAATAATCTCAAAAAGTTGTAAGAGGAAAGAAGAAAGAAAAAAAAGACCAAAATCTGGTTATTTCCAGACATCTCCACTCTCAAAAGATTTATGAAAATGTGTGAAAGGTGTTGTACCTGCTTCCAAACCACTGTGCAATATTCAGGGTTTTAAAAGGTGGATAGAGAAGTTGAAGATGCATCTGTATACTCATTTGAAATGGGAGTAGGCGTGTGCGAAGAACACTGCTGTGTAAGTTGGGTGTCCAACACTTGGAGCTTCAAATGCATATTTTGGACATGAAACCAGTCAGAATCCAGCATCTGTACTTGCTGAATTACTCTGCATCCTTACTGTGAAGTTATTGCAGAAATTTAATTGGTTATAATTCATGTAATACAGAACAGTGTTTCAAGTTTGGATACCTACTGTTACGAAGATCTCCATTCACAGCAGGCTGGGGTTGGTTTATCATTCTGTAGCACACAATTGGCTTGGATTCTAGCTGAACAGTTACTTGATGAGCTGAAGGAACTTGGTTCAAGTTCTCAGATGAAGATACTCAATTTGGAATGGTTTCAGTAATGTCTGAAGGAGATGAACAAATGCCCAGTCTGAAATAATGGGGTTTTATTTACAGGTAAAACCAATGACAAAGTGAATGGGAAAAACTTAACTGAAAGAGCTTACCTTGGTTTGTGCCACATTCCCATGTGTGACCACCTTAGAACATGAATTCCAGGCTGCCAGAGCTATCTCTCGAAAGTGGCTTGAAATTTTTTTTTATAGCTCTTTGGGTGAGAAAATAGTCAAGAAAATAATTATTAGCCAGGAAGCTTTTATTTTATTTCTATAAAGCAGTATGAACAGTTAAAGGTACCTGTGTGGTACTTGCTTTACAGCTTTCACTGCTGCTCTGTGGTTTACATTTGAATTTACAAAGTGCACAGCACATGTGACATTTTGACAGCACCCAAACACAACCTGTGTCATAGTCCACTCTTAGAACTGAAGAAGAGAATTGCATCTGGTTCCATCTTATGCCTGCTAAGAAAATTAGAGATGGCAAGGCAAATTGTGAAAATTTTTAAAAGCCCCAAAACTCCAAAAGGCTTTCTAAAAACTGGTTTGTTGTGCAGTCAGGTACTCTGAATGAAGCTGATTGCTTTGGCAGTGTGCAAGGAGAACTTCTATGCAGATGAAATACTGGTAGGTCTTGAGAAAAGGAAAGAGAAAGGTGAACTCTTTCTAACCTTAGTTCTTACCCATTAATTTGTTTGCCCTAACTTCAACTAGAACATTGTAAAGTTTAACTTGCACTGAAATCAACATTATGTAACAAACTTAAAGCTGGATTAAAGAGACAGGGTACTATATTGGGAAAGCCAATTTTGTATCCTTTTTTTGAGTAAAGGTTAGTAAATAAATGTCAGTTTCTATTATCTTTTAAAGTAAGGACGTGTATTGTTCAGTTTGTTCTTATCTACACTTTGAAGCTCCACTTTTTAAGGTGTACTTAGTCGTATATGTAAATATTTTTGAATGCAGTCGAGCCACTTTAAAATTTCCTTTGGACTTTTTTAGTTCTCTGGTGCTTCAAAACTGATCTATTTTCTGCTGCGTCCTGTGTCCCCTCAGAAATTCAAGCTCATAAATTGGCAAGTAAATCCAGACCTTTCAACAGCTACAGTGTAGCTGTGTTTAATTGGCCACGGGGGTGGGAGTTTGATAGGAGAACTTTTCCACAGATGAACTACTGCTGAGTCTTGAGAACAGGAAAAGATGTGTGAGCTCTTTCTAACTTTACCTCTTAACATTTCCATCAATTCATTTCTCTAACTAGTGTAACCAGACTTGTTTCCGTTAGCAGAGCCTGCAGCCTTACGGAGAACTTGAACCACAAGGTATCGGTGCTCTTTTCAGCAGAGGAATCCAAAAGGAATTTTCACAGTTTGTATGTAATGACACGGAGGCACAATGAAAAACAGAAACACTACAGCAGAGGGATGTGGAGGAGACCCTGAGCTGTCCGGCTTTGCTGGACGCGGCCGCGCAGGGCACAGGTCCCACCGCGAGCTGAGCTACGAGCCCCGGGGCCCGTGCCCCTGCGACCCCGGCCCCTCCGAGACCCCG
>NW_008650686.1:0-3470 GCF_000695815.1 Acanthisitta chloris
CCCCGTGGCTGAGTGGCGTGTGCTCCCTGCTCTAGGGAGAACAGCACGACGTGGTCCCGGGAAGCAGCTCTTGGATAGTGGAGCTGGGAAAGCCACTGGTCACTGCGGGTATTTCCAGGGTTACAGGAGCTACTGAAATCTTATCATCCCCCGGCAGTAACAGACAGACGGAAGAGCTTTAATTAAACCAAATGTCAACAGAAAATCTTCCTGAGGTTGCTTGTGTGGCATCTGCATTGATGATTCTCTTTAGCATCCAAGTTAAGCTGGTGGCTATGACATAAACCATTAACTAAGGTATTTATCAATGAAGTGTGTGTTTTCATGCAAAAACTGTGTCAGTTTTTGCTGTACCTTGCAAATAATTGCTCCGGAGGGCAGATTGGTTTTTATCATTAGCCATTTCCGACTGCACTTTACTTGGAAAGACTTGTAAAGTCTTACCATTAGTTTAGTCCAGTCCATCATTAGCTCAGTTTTCAAGATACATACACCCACTTCTGTTACTGATGAAAGTCCTGGGTGTTCAACACTTCTCATTGCCAAGCTTTAGGGCATAAGTTACAGCTAGTAAGACAACATTTATAATGTCACTGTTTATGGCTTCTGCTGTAGCACCGTGTTCCAGCATTCCATGGAATACAGAGTTTAGTCTTAATGAGTAAGAGCAATACTTCTTAACCCAAGTGCAAACTTCATGCTAATTATTAGGCTGGGTTAGGTATGGGCTCACCAAACATGATTATGGAGTAGAGCCCCTGGAAGCTCACTCTAGTGCCACAGTACAAAAATGCCTACAAAGCTTACAATAAGGACCAGAAATTATAAAGCAAAGGACTGGAAACTAAAGAGAAAATAATGAGATGACACTGGTTAGCATCATAATAGTAAGTTCTCATTGTTGAGACTTCACTGCCGCTGAATCAGTAAAGAACAGTTTAAGAAGTGTGTAGAAGGAAAATGGGGGGGCATGCCTGACAAGGAATTCCTCCAAAGGAGAAAGAAAATGCAGAGGCGTCTAACAATCCGGTGGATAACTGGATCTGAACAAAGGGCTGCTCAGAGAGGAGCTGTGTTTCCACTGCCAAATGTGAAGTCACAAACATGGTTTTACATTAGAGGTAAAGACAGCTATTTGCTTGGTGTGAAAAGGAAAGGAGGTCCTGAGGAATTAATTCACAATGTGATATAGCTGAAGCTGTAGACTTAGGAAATTATATTTGCTGAAGTTCTCTGAATGGATGAGAGGATCTAGATGGCATCAAATGTGAAAAAGAGAAAAATTTTAACCAATAAATTGAGACATAAAGTTTATCTTGAGAAAGCTCTGTATGGTAGTGTCATTAGTAGTAGTTGGTAAATTGAGACAAAAAGTTTATCTTGAGAAAGCTTTGTATGGTAGTGTCATTAGTAGTAGTTGAGAAACAGAATTTATTGCATGAAGAGTGTTTTGTTTTGGCCATACCACACTTCAATTGAGTCATGCACAGGATGTGAACGAGGCACCAGGATTTCAGTATGAACAAAAAGCTTGATATAGATCTGTGGGTCCCCAACATAGTAGCTGTGCTATATTTGTAGAAAATATAAGTCTAGATGTAAAATACTCAAGCTCAGAGATACGGACAAGACCAAAGGTACTATCATACCCAAGGGGGATGAAGATACTCATCCAAGCAGGTAGATTGCAAAATGCGAGCTAGGGAAAGGAAGGAGTTGCAGAAGGAAAAGCTGTGGTCAGCTGCATAAGGGACAAGTGAAAAGTCAGATGTGAATGAGTCCAGACTAAGAAGGATGTGAAGGAAAGATGTGTGGCAGACAAGAGACTGGATAAAGGAAGCAGTCTAGGGAGAGCTGGTTTGTTGGTCTCACCACCAAAAGAAAGAATTAATGGAAAGCTCCCAACAAGCAAAAAAAATCCTGTGCTGACTTCTTGTTTTTACCACTTTCTAGACAGACCACATGCTCCAAAAGTCTTGGTCTGATTCACTCTGCTCAGGGAGTTTGTTCCCATCATCAAGAATTTCCAGGAGACTACCCCTGGGGATAATAATTAAGCAGTGCCAGGTTATGTTCTTGGGCTCTGAAACTGTGTCTCTGGTATTAAATTCCTATTCTCTACAATAGTTTCAGCCCATGCCAGACAATTGCCTGGCACAGTTTGAGGAATAAGCATCAATCAGCTTGGGTCTGTTGCCAGTAGGTGGTTTGGCAATGCTGGAGAGTGGGAGGATTTAAAAGCAAGGACTCTGGCCAAGTGCCTCCAGTCAGCTTGAAGGCAGTCTGTTGCCAGTAGGTGGTTTGGCAGTGCTGGAGAGTGGGAGGATTTAAAAGCAAGGACTCTGGCCAAGTGCCTCCAGTCAGCTTGAAGGCCACAGAATGGTTAAGGTAATAGATGGGCATTACCTACCTGCATACTGCCTCTACTGGAACTTGTATGTTCTGATAAGGTTTCTGCTTATTTCATTGACAGTTTGTCATAAATGCTTATTATTAACTTTTAAAATTTAATTGAAATGTGTCATGAAAATTTCCAAAGCAAGAGTTATAGTAACACACAGTAATTGGAGCTTTCTTCGCTCACTCTCCTGTCTTTCAAATAAAACCCCCTATGTACAAAACAGATAAAAGAGTAGCTCATACTCCATTTGGTTTTGGAAAATATGAAAATCCAAAGCTAAAATTACACTGTAAATAATTCCACAGAATCTCAGCAGTTAAAACTTTTGGAGTCAATGATCCAAGCTGTGTCAAAATGCCTTGGAAATGGTGGAGGAAACACGAGAGGACATGCAGAAGAGAATCAGCATTGGCCTAGGACTAATGCCTTTAGGCAGTTTGAATGTGGCTGCTGCATGTCAGAGGGTAAGGTGGTAGCAGGGATCGTAGCTATTTGGCTTTGTCTCATGCAGGAGTTTTATGAGCTGTTAACTTTGAAAAAGTGAGATGTGGTCTGTGGAGTCTGGGTGAATTTCAGAGGTCCTTCAGGGGCCTCAGAGGTGCCTTTACTGGCACTTGAGCTGTCTGATGGAGCCATTAAGTCCTTATTGGACAGGTGGGGCTCCTCTGTAGAGGTTTCAAGGCAGGAGGTTTTAAAGGTGAGCACAAAACAACTCATGGTGGTGTGACCTCTTGCTC
This sequence comes from Acanthisitta chloris, assembly GCF_000695815.1. Lineage (NCBI taxonomy): Eukaryota > Metazoa > Chordata > Aves > Passeriformes > Acanthisittidae > Acanthisitta > Acanthisitta chloris. The sequence goes on from NW_008650686.1 coordinate 3,139, forward strand.
CTACCCTCCTGATAGTTTTGCCATTTCCCTCCCATTCCCTAGGTTAGCATGGCCTCTTCTAGAGGCAGCTCTGTGCAGATGACACCAGCTCAGTAAGACATCCATCCTGCCACCAAGGTCATAATGCAGGGCGGTATATCATCTATGTTACACAATGGGGAGAGGGAGCATAGTTCCCAATGTTCACTTAGTGGCTGCATTCATCTGGAAAATAGACTGTCAGGAAGATTTTCCATGGAGAGAATAATTGGGAGCATTTACCTGAGACTCTGAGGGAAGGTAGGACATGGAGTTGAGAAGCTGGTGAGATACATGTGTGTATATATATATGT
>NW_008650687.1:0-4451 GCF_000695815.1 Acanthisitta chloris
ACGGGTATAGTGACCACGGGTATAGGCACCACGGGCAGCCTGGGTATAGGGACCGCGGGGAGCCTGGGCACATGGATCCCCCGGGCATAGGGACCGCGGGCACAGGGACCTTGGGCACACTGTCCGAACACCCGTTCTTGGCACTGTGGTGGGCAACAGCCCCGTCGTTTCTGCCCCCGCGGTGCAAAAGAGACAACCCACGGACAGGCGCCAGGCAGGGACACAGCTCCAAGCACAGGCAGCAGCCCCATAGCAAAATTCACACTGGATCGTGTTAGAGTTGTATGAGATCCCAAATGAGGTACTTTGTTTTCACCCGTGCTGATGTGATTCACGATAACTACTATGATTTGGTGGTCGGTGTGTGTGGTACATGTAGGGGGGAGCTGGGTGCTGACACTGCCCTGCTGAGGTGTGTTGGAGTACAGAGGAATGATGAAGTGTTTTCAGTGCCTTTCAAATATTTACTGCTGTTCTCTGTCAGGGAAATTGATAAGATTAGATTAACAAAACCTATATAGAAATTTTAGGTACCTGTCATTCTAAATCGATTGCAACCCATGCCAGGGAATTCAGGTATTTTGGGTTTGGATCTGTGACCTTTGTGCTACCACCTGAACAACAGCAGTGTCCTAAGGCCTTGTGAGTTTTTCTAGTAGTTGAAGAATACAGTTGTTTTGACTTTTTAATTAAAAAGAAGAGGCACAATTCAGCAGAATTCCTCAGGAGTGCTAGAACAAGTCTCTTCTCCAAGCTTAAATTTGAAAAAGGCTTTGCAGCCAAAGCAGAATTAAAGCCTTTTCTCCTATACTTAATGAATTTCATTTCCAAAATTGTTACAGCTGTCCTCTAGAGGACAACTGAATTTTCTAGGTCATTTCCCAGGTGAAAATAACTTATTACTTTTCTGGAAATTTATGTTAGACAATTCAAAGCTTGACATGTGAAATCCAGCAAATTAAAAGTGTTTCTCTCTAAGAGACGTAGAGTCAAGTGGTTAACATACAGTGTATTCTGGCCCACTATTGCCCCGTGTCACGTGGATATTGAACCAGCACAGAACACTTTTGAGGAGCTAATTGCATTTGGACAGGAATTTGTAAGCAGTGCCTACAGATGATCCATAGGAGCTGACCCTGCTGGGTCACAGCAGAGCAGAGCTCACAGGTGGACAATCCCACCTCTTCCCCATCCATGAGCTGGAACAGGCAGGATGCATGGCCAAGAGAACAAGGGACTCCCTGCTGAATGCCAGTGGTGCTTTTGACCTCTGCCTGTGCTGCTGGGTGCAGTTATCTTTGAAGGAGAGCAGAGTTCTTCCCATTGTATTCATACTGGGGTAGCATTTGAATTGTTCGGTTTGTGTCTTACCTCGTTCTCATTTCCTAGGTGTGATTTGTGTCCCTGTCATGTCCTGCTTTCCCTATCCTACCATCTGTAGCAAGCTCTGGATGTGTTTATGTTGTTCTTCCTCGGAGCTGTACTTGGAAGCACTCTGAGCACGTGGCTGACCTGCCCTGAGCCGAATGTGCTGTACCTGCTGTTGTCATTCTTCCTCCTCCTCCACATGGCATGGCCTAGCAAAGCAAGGAGCTTGCCCCAGATAGAAAAAAGCAGAGCCATTTTTGTCCTAAAATGTATAGAAGGGCCCAGAGAACAGTGCCTGTATCTCTTAGCTGGTCACAGAAAGCAGACTGGAATCTAGGAGCACTTTCAAAAGTTCCATTATGTGGCTATCCCTGAGGGCATAGGGGCACTTTCCCAACAGACATGCATCCCTGTTTTCCAGCAGTGATGCTAGAGGCAGCTTTCCTCTTGGCATTTCAGCACACAGCCCTAAGCCTGGCAAGGTCAGACACTGAGCTGTTGCCTGTTGGTGGTTCTGTGTTGGAAGTGTGGTGTGGAAATGGCTGCATGGAGGACCTGTGTGGCAGCTGCCATGAAAAACTTCCCTGAACTTCCACAGCACTACCAGAAGGGATCAAGGACATGAGCAGCAGCTTTCCCTGCTTGCAGTCCTGCTGGCAGTTCCTCTAGCTGTCACAGCCACTGAGTGGGTGCATCCAAGGCCCACTCAGGACAAATGCTGGGAGATGCAGCCTCCAGACCAATATTTTCTGGCAGTGTCTTGCTCTGGATGCTTGGCTCACCTTGCTGGGGGCCTCATTATCAGAGGAATGAGCACTTGGGCAGTGACTCAAGTAGGGCACCCAGAATAAGAGGCCACTTCTGAAATTGTTGGCAAAGGTATTTTATCTCTGCACTTCATTAGTCTTACCCCAAAGTTTTTCATGCTATGTTCTACAGTGAAAGGTCATTGTTTCAGATCAATCATTTTCAGTGGGTTTCAATCCAGTTCTAAGTCAAACTAATCCACTTTGGTAAAGGTTGAAGAGCAGTAAAAATTCATTTGTTAAGACAGATCTGGGCTTATTTTTTAAATATGGCTGTTGATATTGAGTCCTTAATTGTGTATTCTCTGCATGAGGTGTCTTCGAGTGGTTCCAGAAATGATGGACATCTACATTCTAATCTTATCTGTAAGCTGCAAATGCTTCCCTCTGGAAAAACTCTGAGAATTAGTAGCGTTGAGGTTTTTGTGTTCATTTTGAGTTTTTTATTTTCAGTATTTGCTTAACACAGATTGGGTTTTTTGCCTCTTACCTGCAGAGCCTCTTTCCAAAATGGTACTCTGGTGATGCGTGCTGAGCAGCAGGTTTGTTCATGTTTTCCTGTTGAAGCTTGTGAATTCTGGTTCTTTCCTTTCATTGCGTAAAGAGTAAATCCACATTCTTCTATCAGAGCAGGACTAGCAAACACTGTGGTCTGAAGCAGCTCATGAGGAGTTAAAGCTGCTTTCAATTAGCTACTGTGTTCTTGCCACTTAAAGGAACCCCCCAACTGAGCATGCCTGACAACCTCCTGTGCATTTCCCTGAATCATTCTGGCAAGTAAAAACTGCCATAATCTTTTATTCAGGCATAGTCCTGCTTCCTCACTGGACTCTGAAATGAGCAGGCGCTTGGAAATAGCACATTTTGCCAGAGAGTTCTGAGGATTTATCAACTCGTGTCTGCACAGGATTTTGAACATGCAAAAGGCTACAGTGTGTGAATGCTGAATGGTGTTAAATATACTGCAGTGATGCCAAATAGGCTTCGGTGCATAGACCTAATCGTGAGGGAGCAAGAGCTCTGCAGGTTTTGTATAAATCACTGCCCTTTTGTTTTAAGGGTCTTCCCATGTTAGTGAATAGATACACAAGGTACTTCACACAATTCATGGCATAAACCCTACTGCTGCTGCTGAGCACCACTCAGGCAGTGTCATCTTTCTCCCTTCATTCTAGGATTTACCTTTGAGTTAGGAGGGAGATTCTGTGTGAGTGAGTCAAGATTAATATGAAATTGAAATATGACAAATAGTGGAATACTTTCTCACACACTCTGACAGCCTAGAGGGTTCTGTTGCTCGTTAAACTGTGGTATATGGTTTGGCTAGAAATATATCACTGAAATTACAGTCCCTTGTGGTTTGGGAAAGAGAAAAAAAGAGTCATCACAGCTACACCCACTGCTATCTCGTGCTCTGATCTTGTCATTGGTTACAACACCTATCCTTCTGATGCACACTTATCTCACTCTACTGGGGGAATGTGCTGCCAGGATTCTAACAATAAAAATTACAGGCAGCCCTAAGGCTGTGGAAGAATCTGTGCTTACAGCACTATCTGAGCATCATGCCCCACTGTAAGTGCCAGTCACAAGTATTTACTGCTATCTCGTGCTCTGATCTTGTCATTGGTTACAACACCTATCCTTCTGATGCACACTTATCTCACTCTACTGGGGGAATGTGCTGCCAGGATTCTAACAATAAAAATTACAGGCAGCCCTAAGGCTGTGGAAGAATCTGTGCTTACAGCACTATCTGAGCATCATGCCCCACTGTAAGTGCCAGTCACAAGTATTTCCAAGATCAGATGTTCACAAACTCTCCATCTCCCTTTCTCTACTGTAGTCGTGTCTACTTCATCTGCTGTGATGTGGAAGCAGGTTAACCTCCCCCACTGGTGGGTGGTTTCTTCTGTTCTCTCTCTATTTTTCAGTATCTTGTCCCTAAGACTTTCATCATTTAGCAGTTCCCTAAATAAAACATTTCCTTGCTGCAGAAAAGAGAGGGAAGATTGTTTGCTCCAGGGACCAGGAGGATGTTAGTGGCAGGGACTTTGTAGCAGCAGTGAGTCTCGGGAAGAGTGATGCAGAAGGGGCATGTTCCCTTGGGGCTTCCAGGACAACCATAAGGGAGGCTTTCTGCTGTGGGGAAAGGCTGGGAGTAGTGCAGGGAAGATTCCTTGTTGTGTTTCCTCTTCACCAGTGTCCCCCCAGCTAAGCATCAGCACCAGGGAGTCACCCTGTGAGACTGCTGTGGTGTCCCCACCGCCCCTGTGT
>NW_008650687.1:4501-6480 GCF_000695815.1 Acanthisitta chloris
TGTCCAATAATCAGATATGCCTGTGGAGCAAAGCCACTGCCTTAGGTCACAGTGCAATTTTCAGTTTCTCCATCTACAAATTCTTGCTGGGTGTGGTCACTTTGCCTTCAGCTCTCAGTCGTGCCTCGGGAGAGCAGTATTCCTGAGCTTTGATGGGAATCTCAGAGCTCTGTAACATCATGTGTGCTGCCTGGTGTCTGTGCTCGGCAGGGGAACCACAGTCAGGCACTGCTTGCACCCCATTTAGCACTCCAGTAACCAGGCTGCTGATTTTTCCACTTCCTTTCCATTTTTGTTTTCAAGACGTTGTAACAGCTTATAAACATCGCAGCAGATTAAAACCCATTGCGTGACCTCTAATCTGTGTTTATTTGTGCCTCTGTAGATCTGTGGAGTCACTGCTGTGCATGAAGGTCTAGAGCAGCAGGCACTGCACATGCAGGAGAATATAGGTACTCCCCCTGGAGCTCGTGTGAGATGCCTTCTCTCCACTTTCTTTAGGCTACAGTACAGTAACACTATGGAAATGCTGCATACAAAGTAGCCTTATTTTAGCACTTCTCCTTGCAACTGTTGAATTTAAACCTGTATCTGGTTTTACAGCAATGAGGCTACATATCATCCCGTGCATTCAACATTAAGAATTTGTGAGATGCTTTAGACTGAGAAATAGTTGTTATACAGAAGCCTCAATTAGGAAACCAAACACATTTAATGCGAATGTTTTGTGCATGTGTAGATATATCCATATATATTTGGCAGATTAATGCAGATTGGTTCAGTGGGTGAATAACTGGTTTTAAAAATACTTTGTGATCGGTTTCCCTGGGGAGTCTGAAGCTGGTGTACGAGACTAGAAAGCTTCTGGTAAACTCTACACATTTTCAGAGCTGTTGGAATGCTTTGCAGACTGACTAATCTCTACTGGGAACTTATGGCAACTGCAAAGATTCCCAACCAGAGAAGTGTACAGGGCATGGATTGGTCTGTCTCCCACTGTTCTTGCCTAAGTGTCAGGTACATTAAATTCTGTCTTTTTACATTGACTCATACCTTTTCAACATCATGTCCCTGCTGTCTGCAGCTAACAATTTATCCTTAGGTGAAATCAATACAAGTTTTGCAATGATGATGACAACGGATTAGGGTGATACTTGGGATCCACTCTCTTACAGCTTTAGATGTCACTTAGGAGCAGTGGAATTAGAATCCTGCTAGGAAAAGGCACTGTTTGGCTTGCTGGGATGCACACAGTGCTGTGTGCTTCACACTGCTGCAAAGGGCTGTTTCCAGAATGTTCTGGCAAGCAGTTTATAACTTGCTGGGTGTAATTTTTATCTCTTAGGCTTTATTATATATAATTACCATTTATTCTTATTTATCATCATATTTATGTCCTTTCAAAAATTAGCAATATTCATCTAGTCCCTTTTAAAACGGCAGCATTTATTTTACATGGCATTAAGGCAATGTTAGAGTTGGGGCTCAAAACTTTTGGCTGGCACAAGGGACTGGAATTACTCATTCACAAGGGTACAGTGGGATGAGCCTTGTCCCTGCCTCGGGGCTGTGCTGATGAACTTTCTTCCTTCATTTTTGGAGGTGAGAACAGATTAGCAGCGAGTTTAACTACTTGCCTCGGGTGCTTTGGTGCTGAACTGGCTGCTGGCGAGCAAACCTTTCACTCAGCTGTCCAGCAGCTCCCGGTCCATACAGGGATGTTTGAATGCTGCCCCGGGGCTGAACAGGAAAAGTTAATCCGTGACTTACGAGCGATGAATACTGTGGCTGCCAGCGTTTCTGCAGGCACCACCAGCAGCTGTACCGTTCGTGCTGCGATGGTTTCAGCGTGAGATGCTCCTCTGTCAGTGTACGAAAGAGGAGCTCGACTACTGCACATTAAAATACATAGTGAAATCGAATGTAGCTGCATCTGTTAGGCAAGGGAGCAGAACTGCGGGGACAGCTGGGGCCGTTTC
>NW_008650688.1:0-7497 GCF_000695815.1 Acanthisitta chloris
CTTGTTCAAAGGGCGGTTTGGCAGCGCTGGGGGTGTGTGGGGGGTGTGTGTCTCTCGTTGCACGTAAGTTCTGTCTCACTACGGATGTTCCTTTTGCCTGAATCCTAAAATCTCCCTGGATTTGAGCAAGCCCTGCCTTGCTCCATTCATAGTAGCAGTAGTAGGAGCGTGGTATTCCCTACTCGCTGTTGGAAGCTCTGTCATCCCATCGAGCTGATGATAGCCCTGGTAGCTTAGGCCTTTTCTAGGTATTCATTAAGGACCATCCGTGGGTTTGAGGGTGTCACAGCCTGGAGGTAACAACCAGTTGGGATTCTCTGCCCTAAACTATTTGGCAGTGCCTGTGTGCGAATTGAAACTGCTTTCCAGCAACTCAGGGCTGGAATTCGGTGTCTCCCAGGCAGGAATCGCGGTGCTGTGCTCCCTGCCTTCCCCCACGGGCAGGTCTCTGATCCGGCTGTTAAGCCACTGCAAACGTTTAATGATATTTGTTGTTCCATCAGCCGGGGGAGGGTTGGCTCCTCAGGCTCACACACGTTGTGCTCCTCGTGCTGTGCTAACACTTAACAGCCTGTTCGTGGCTCCCATAAAAAGCAGCAAGGTAGGGCATGAATGGAAATGTGCCACATTCCCCGCTAAAGGCCGAGGGATGAATAACAAATGACAGTGACTCAAGACTCTCCCACCCTTCACGCTCCTAAACTCTGGAGCCAGATGTGATGTGTCTGTGCCGTTCAGAAACGTGAAAACCATCCCTGTGTCCTTTCACCCTCTGTGTGCTGTGCCTGCAGCATCCAGGAGTCAGGAATGACATGTGGAGGGGGAATAGCTGTCTGCATGATACCTCCAGTTCCATATACCTTATCCCTCTTGCATTCCCACAGTTGAGTTCAAAGGGAGCACTAATAATCCCTGCTGGAGCCCTTTGACCCCAGGGCAGTGCTGCCTGCACACCATCCCTGCCCAGCTGTGCATCCCAGGCATAACTTTACAGTGAATTGAATTTATTGCCTCATTAGGCATCAGACACACAGTGCTGTGCAAGGACTGTGTGCTCTGAAGTGATTCAGCTGCCACAAAGAGAGATGTCTAACGTTGACCCTTGTGAGCAAAGGCCTGAACCTAAATTCCTGCCCCTGAGAGTGTAGCAGCAGCTTCTGCCCGAGTTCAGAAGTAACAGCTGACACTGTAGAGCCTGATAATTTGTGCATCCACTATAAATCAGGGGGGCAGAAGTAGACCAAGTTCCTTGAAAGATCACATTGAGACTGAGTTATTTTGGAGAGTCAATTAAGCAGCATTTAGGCTGCTGGTGGAAATTCATTAATTAACACTGTTTGAAGGAAGGAAATTCTACCCATGTTTCCAAAACACTCCTAATCTGGAGTGGTTTCGTGGCCTTCCTGGTTCTGAGCTCTGATGATCATACTCCAGGACAGGTTTGGGCTGTGCCATTGGTGCCTCCCTGGGCAACCTGGGCCAGTGTCTCACCACCCTCACAGGGAAAACTTCTGCCTAACATCTAAGTAAAGTTCCCCTTTCAGTTTGTACCCATTACATCTTGTCCTGTCACTGCACATTTATATGTCTTACATGTCAGATATTGCATTTGCTGAGGCACTGGCACAGGTTGCCCAGAGCAGCTGTGGCTGCTCCAGCCCTGGAGTGTTCCAGGCCAGGTTGGATGGGGCTTGGAGCAACCTGGGCTAGTGGAAGGTGCCCCTGCCCAGGGCAGGGGGTGGAACTGGATGATCCTTCATGTCCTTTCCAACCCAAACCATTCCATGATTCTATGAATTTAGGCCATTGGGATTCAAACAGTAAAGAAACAGAAATATTTCCCAAGTTACAGTCTAGGTTTTCCCCTTTACCAAAATGATCTTCATGTAAAAATAACTATTCAAAGCATCAGTAGAGAATCTGAGATGCCACATGCAATCAGCAATTTACCTATTGCCTCCTGCCACGCAGGATTGGTGTGGCACAGAGAGGGAGAGCACAGGCAGCTGTGAAGTTTGAAGATAACATTGAACATGGTTTCTTCATGTTGCAGAATTGTTCAACAGTTCTTTTCTAGCCAAGATAGACCTGGAAGAGCTGGCCCAGGTTGCCCAGGGAGGCTGTGACTGCCCCAGCCCTGGCAGTGTCCACAGCCAGGTTGGCTGAGCCTTGAGCAACCTGCTCTGGTGGGAGGTGTTCCTGCCCAGGGCAGGGGTTGGGGCTGGGTGATCTCTAAGCTCCATTCCAACCCCTGAACTTCTATGCTTCCATGATATTTTCATGGCCTGAAAGCCTGTTTGTTTCAGTCCATTTTACCAAAAGAATGTTTTTCCTCCAGAAACCCACCAGAAACCAGCACAGCAGATGTTGATTTATGTCAACATCAGCTGATTTTCTTCTCCATTACCCTTTCTGTTGGCTCTTTGCTTACCCAGCAGGTCCTGTCGCCTTGACACCCAATGTCACGTTGCCTCTTTGTGCACATTTGGTGAGGGAAAGCTTTGACTCAGTGTTTCTCCCAAACTTGGTGTCATCATCTGCACGATGGTCATGATGCATTATTGATAGTGATGGAAAAGGCACAAATACACACAGCTTTGCTGCAGGGCCTCAGCCTTTTGCTTGGCTTTAATCATTGCTTTAGCTCCTCTCTGGGCTTTAGTAATCATGTCAACAGAGACATTTCATGCTGCTTTCACCAGGGAAGAGTAGCAGCTCCCTGGGCCAAACAGGATCTTTTTTCCTCCTCTAGTTTGACTAGTTTTTAAGCTGCAAACACTAGAAAGCGTTTCAGTTAGCAAAAAAAAAAAAAATAAAAAGAGCTGTTTTTAGGGGAATCTAAGCTCTTCTTGATGCAGAATTAAGCCTAAACCCCTGTACAGCAAGTCCTTTGAAGTGGCTGAATAATTCACATCTTTTGCCCTCACTTTTGCAATGTAACTCCTAAAAGTTGGAAAACAGCATTAAAATGAGCTCCCACTGCTGTGTTTTGTAGTCAGAGAACAATTCTCTAATGCAACCATGGAAATGAGTTCAGAAAGACATGAATTCTCTATTACCATTAAAAACACAAACAGAAATATCAATAAATAGTGGAGGACACAGTAAACTTCGAGTAGATTGTGAGAGTAAGTTCCAGCTCAACCAGCTCTACAATACAGAAGCTTTTTCCAACTCAATTTAAACTCCTTATGAGCTGCAGCAGTTGGGAACAGCCTTTACTTGTGATCCTAAACTGCTTAACAAATTATCCTGGAGCCTGTGCCTGGAGCTTGAGGCTTCTGCCCTGGAATGAAAATACCTCTGGAGTAAAATAGAGTCTGTTTAATAGCAAACACTCCTGCAGCACATGCAGAGCAGAGCAGGAGGGATGCAGAGAGGCCTTCACAGAACAGGAGTGCATTTGTCTCAGCTTTCTGGCTCCTCCCAAGGAAAACTTTCCAAATCCACTACACTACTGTGGAGCAAAGCCCACCCTTGATACTCCAGTGGCTCAGTGCTGATTCAGAAGGGGGAGAAAAAGCATTGCATTGATTGAAGGAGCTAAGTGCAGCTGCCAGCAAGGCTTTTTTTGGGTATGATCAGTGGAAAAAGGGAAATCCCGTGTGTGTTGTGTTGGAACCTTATGAAAACAGACATAAATGTGCTCCTGAAGATGTCCTCTCATGCTTTAATCATAGAGTCATTAAGGCTGGAGGATATCAGCAGGTCCAGCCATGAACCTGTCACTGCTGGAACCCCTAAACCACATCCAGACACCTCTGAAACACCTCCAGGGGTGGTGACTCCACCACCTCCCTGGGCAATATCCCAGGGCCTCAACACCACAACAGGGAAAACATTTCTCCTCACATCCAATCTGACTCTGCCCTGACTCAGATCAAGGCCGTTCCCTCTATCCTCACCCTGCAGCCCTGGCAGGACACACATCCCCCACCTCTCTCCAACCCTGGCAGGAGTTGCAGAGAGCCAGGAGGTCACCCCTGAGCCTCTTCTCCAGGCTGACCAAGCCCAACTCCCTCAGCCCTTGCCCATGTGCTCTAGCCTTTTGCTGCCCTCGTTGCCCTTGGCTGGACTCACTCAGTGCCTCAATGGCCTTTGGGCAGGGAGTGCCCAAAGCTGAGCACAGCACTGAGCTGGGACCTCCCCAGTGCCCAGTGCAGGGGTTTGAGCACTGCCCTAGTCCTGCTGCCACACTCTGCTTGAGATGCCCTTGCCCTTCTTGGCCAGGTAGTTGTAGAGTGCTGACCAAGGCTGTCCCACAGGACAAGTTCTTGGAGACATTTCTGGTTGTCCCATACTGTAGAGGAGGGGAGGAAGTCTCTGGAGAGTTCCTGACAGGAGCCTTGACTTTGTGATACCCTTTATTCCCTGAAACCCAGCAGAATTAGGCTGTCATGGCACACTGCATCGCTCATCCCCCTCCGCTGGCATTTGTAGAGGAGAGATGATTATGAAGTTGGTTAATAGATGGGAAAGGAGGATTGTTTCATTCTTTACCTTGCCTGCTTTTGCTGCAGTTTAGTCACAATAATGAGAGTTTTTGATAAGTGAGCTCGGGATTGAGTCACTGGATCAGGAGTGAGTAAATAGGTCTTGGTGGTAGTCTGAGGAGCTGAGCAGAGCAATCGTGTGCTGCTCAGGGAAGCTGCAGGCAGACAGGGAGAGGCAGGGATCTCTTGGATCCTTGGCTCTCATTCCTGCCGGTTTGAGGGGAACCACCCTGAAATGCCCTGGGTCAGCTGATGAGGTGTCTGAGCCACCTCCACGCTCACCAAAACCCATGGGAGATGCAGCCACCTGGTAGGTTTGATATTCCTCATGGTGGGACATGGGAGTGGGGACACCCAAAGGCAGGGACTGGCTGGGAACTGCTGCCAAGCAGTGTATGACAGAGAGGAAACCCATGGTGCAGAGCCACGGATCATCTCCCAGACCCTGATGGATCTCACGATGGTTCTTTGCCCATTAGGCACAGGGTAAAAGACTTTGAAATGAGTTTGTTGGTGCATGGCATCAATGGCATCACAATTCACACCCTGAAGTCAGAAACAGGAAAGTAGTACCTTTAGAACACAAGGTAATTGTTGACTTAGTAGGTTCTTTTATGTTTTTTCTTCAGCTGGAAAATCCTGGGAAGCACAAGCACAGAATAAGGCAATGATGCACTTTTCCCTATGATCATAGAATCTCAGACTGGTTTGGGTTGGAAGGACCTTAGAGATGATCTTGTTCCACCCCCTGCCATGGGAAAGGACACCTTCCACCAGCCCAGGGTGCTCCAAGCCCCATCCAAGACTTGATGATGGAGCCAGTCTGAGGCAGCTGCTGGGATAAATGTTCCAGCAGCCACCACAGTTCATCAATCTGAGCTGCTGCTTCCATGAACATATTATAAAATGATGGCTTTTCTCCTCCCCCTCCCCCCCCAAAAAAAAGCTCTAAAGTTCTCTCTCTTCTCCCCCTAAATAGCACCAGGGGAAGCCATTCATTCTGCTCCAGTGTTCACCCATTCTCTCATGGTGATATATCCATTAACGGAGATCGTCTATCCATTAAACCTTCCACCCTCACACAGGAAGAAATAACAATATTTCAGTGTTAAAATCTATTTTGTATTTGTATTTTTTTTTGCCATGTGACTGATTTGTCTGACTTTTCCAGACTCCACATGCTGAGACTCTTTTATCTAAGCAGCCCAGAACCTCTTTCCTTGCCATAGAAAGCAAAACTGGCTTCTCACTCTCAGGCTGACCAGAGCTCAGCCCTTGCCAGACTTAACCCTTTATTCCAGCTGCAAACATGAGCTAGCACTGTGTGGATTTGGGGAGCAAGGCAGGGAACATGCATTCATCCAATTAGTAGCCCATCAGGAGTTGGAAAGCAAATGAAAGGAGCAGACAGGCCCTGGCACAGCAGACAGGTCCTCACAGGGTGAGGAAAGCAAGTGCTGTGCTTCTGGCAGCAGTAAAATGGCATTTTTAAGGATGAGAAATCTGATTGTAGCATGGAGGAAAAATCCATAATGCTCTTAATAAAATGACTAGCACAGCCCATACCTCCCTGGGTTATCATCTCAGTTTTTCCCATGGATTATGGATCTATTTACACTCAAATCTCACATGCAAAGGTACCTTGGCTCAGAAACATATATAAATAAAGCAAAAAATTGGGATTATGGAGCACATGTTGGCAACTAAGAGCAAGTCCGTATGAATATCAAAATGTAGAGTGGACAGGGACCTGCTTGGGATAGCTGAGGAAACTTGTGGAGGTGTTGTGAACTTGTATGGGATACTGGAATGGGAGAACCTTGAGGGAAAGCCTAGAAAAGGTTTCCTGGCTGTCAGCAAGTCCTTGAAATGAGGAAAAAAATCTAGAGAAGTATCTTTATGATAACATAGGAATATTTACAAATACAGTTTCAGCATAGCCAGTCAACAGGTCCTTGGAATATGGAAATTCCAGCCACAGACTGAATCCTGGGCTTACTGCAAATGAACCAACAGCCTCATAGATTCAGAGATTGTTAAGGGGTTGGAATGGAGCTTAGAGATCACCCAGCCTCAACCCCTGCCCTGGGCAGGGACACCTCCCACCAGAGCAGGTTGCTCAAGGCTCAGCCAACCTGGCTGTGAACACTGCCAGGGTTGGGGCAGCCACAGCCTCCCTGGGCAACCTGGGACAGTGTCTCATCACCCTCACAGGAAAAACTTCTGCCTAATATCTAACCTCAATTTCCCTCCTTCAATTTGTGCCCACTGCCCCTTGTCCTGTCCCTGCAGCTCCTAACACAGATCCCTCTGCAGCTTCCCTGCAGCTTTCCTATCACCTACGTACTCTTATAGAAAGAATATAAAGCCACTACACAACTCATAATATTTAGCTTTGCTGAATTATTCCTCCTATTTTTCATATAATTCCACTAGTTCCCTGCTCATTTGCAGGTCCATTAATAACATGGAGTTCTTACTCAAAACCCCATTGAGAAAATAGCAAGTTTGTTAATATTCTTACAGGGGATTATGACCTGAAACCCAGAGTCTTTCTAAGCACTTTGGTGCCTTTCCATTGCTTTTCCCTTCTGATTTCCAGCTGGAGAGGCTGTTGTTGTGCCTACAGGACTGCCAGGCTGTAATGCATCATTTATTATGGACAGCAGGTGACTGGGAGTTAACACTGAGCTCCAAGTGAATGTTACTCTTTGTTGGGTTTTATTTCCTGCAGCTTTCCCAGGGAGCTTCGTGGTTCTGTCAGTGACAAGATGACAATTCAGATTTGTACCAAATGATCCAGTGACTCATCCTATTAACTCCACTGAAGTACACACTGCCAGGTGTCCTGCCACGGTGAGTCCACGGGATTTGGCATCCTTGCTGGAAAAGGGATGCACCTGGGATGGGATAACCTTGGAGGTATGGACAGACTGGGGGATGAGAGGCTGGAAAGGAGTGCTGGAAAGGGACCTGAGGGTCCTGGTTGGCGGGAAGTTGGATC
>NW_008650688.1:8045-29737 GCF_000695815.1 Acanthisitta chloris
CAAGAGTTGGACAAGATGATCCTCAAGGGTCCCTTTCAACTCTGATTATTCTGTGATTCTGTGAAATATTATTCAGGAGTTAGAATTTGGTGGTACAAATATTCCTTACCTAAAGCAGTAACTTCTCAGTGATGAGCACAGCCCCAGAATGACCAAACATTGCATATCACACCTGTATTTTTAGGCTATTTGAGCATTTTAGAGAAATTGAGAACGCTTTGCCTCATAGCAGGCTATTTACAGGGCTGGGTTTAGTTGGACCTGAAGGTCATGGAAGAAGGAAACTCATGTGTTGTGGGAATTGATATAAAGTGCTGATAAATCTGCCCTTGAAATGTTGCCCTGTGAGGGGATCCCCATGCAGCTCAGAGTGTGTGCCATGAGTCATGATGGAAAAGTCTGACATCCAAAACGACCTAAATCTCCAGAATGACATAAGATGGATTCATCACAAGATATTCATACTGGTTAACTTGAACTCCTCATTCTGTCCCTCCTGAGCACTCCCAGCTCATGGAGTCAATGTCCTGCCCCGTTCCAGTACAGGTGTAGGTTACAGTTCCTTTTCCTAGAGTTGTGCTACAGGTGGTTCTGCTCTGCACATCTTTTCCACTTGGAAGAAGGGGCAGCACAGGCTGATACATGTCTCTCATGGAATGGTTTGGGTTGGAAGGACCTTAAAGCTCATCCAGTTCCACCCCTGCCCTGGGCAGGGACACCTTCCCCCAGCCCAGGCTGCTCCAAGCCCCATCCAACCTGGCCTGGAACACTCCCAGAGATGGAGCAGCCACAGCTTCTCTGTCCAACCTGTGCCAGTGCCTCAGCACCTCACAGGGAGGAATTCCTTCCCAATATCCTATCTAAACCTACCCTCTTCCCCTTAAAGCCACTCTCGCTGTTCCTTGAGTTGGGGAAATAGTAGGACACATTTCTGTCGATAAATTCTCCTCATGGAATCATAGAATCATCAAGGTTGGAGGAGACGTCTAAGATTATGAAGTCCAACCATTGAACTGTCTCTGCTGGAACTGCTGACTGTTCTGCCCTTGCAGGTGAGATTCTGTGCCCTGGCCAAAGCAAACTGCTTTTAAGTGCATTTTGCTTCCCTTGCAACCTTATCTCACCTGAGAGGAGTATCTGGCCCTGAGTTATTTGTTATCTCAGGCTACCTCAGTGATAACAGTACTGAAAACTTGCAGCAGCTCATGCTTTATCTGATGATAACAGGATAAATAAACACTGTCTCCAGCACATGCATTAACAGTAATGGAAGGAAAAACTCCTGAAAAACCCTGTCAAAGCAGTTTAAATATGTCCCCATTTAGCTCCTCCAGATGCTTTACTGCTTCTCCCTGTCTCATATGCAGTTAAATTATGACTGGAGCTCCGTCCACATTGGACATTCTTGTTGTGGAGCTTCTGCCAGATGCAGGCCTGAAGTCAGTGAGCATGGAAAGGACTTCCAAATGCCTGGATTCATGGAGAAATGTGGTTCTAATTGAAATAAAGCTTCAGCAAGAGATCAGGGGAGTTGTTAGTGATGTATATAATGTGTATGGAGGAAAAGAAGTGTCTGGATGTGGCTCTGGTGGATCTGGTTTAGGGTTTAGGGGTTCCAGCAGTGACAGGTTCATGGTTGGACTTGATGATCTTAAGGTCTCCTCCAACCTGGATGGTTCTATGATCCTATGAAAAGGTCCCTGTGAAACCAATTTCAAGTGCAAACAAAGTAAAGGAATTGAAGCCTCGGAGTATTCCCAATCTTTGCTGTAAGCCAGCAAAAGGGAAGCAGATAAAAGCACAGGGAAGAGGATGAAGCTCCCACAGCTGCACAAACCCTGTTTCAGCTGTAATCTGCTGGAGAATGCCAACACATGGCAGAGCCTTTGCAAACACACTGAAGCAACATTAGGGAGTACATAAAAAGAGAATCTAAACAGTTGATAAGTAAAATCTGAGCTAAATTGGATGAGACTGTTCTCTAGACTGGAAGTATCTGTGTCTGTGAAAGTTGTAGAGAACAAGAAATCTGTCATTAGTGTGGCAGATTTTCTTCATTCTGATGGAAAACCAGATCTGCTTTGACGTCTTTTGGTGAAGTTGGTGCTGGCAGAGTGCTAAGAGGTGGTTAGCACAGCATTGTGGCATCATTATAAGCCCAAACTCAGAGTTGTTTTGGTCCAAAGAGAAAATTAGAGCCTCTAATTTCAATAGCTAATACAGTTTAACAGCTACATCTAATGATTTCACACTAACTCCACATTTTTTCTACCTTGCAACCACTTCATCAGCTGAAGGTGATCAGTCAAGGTTAAGTTGGAAGGTGAACCAGGGAGATACTTTTCTAGCCTGATAATAAGGTTAATATGTCACAAAACTTGACTAGGTCTTATCCATCCTATTCTGTGGTTGGTTCTATGATTTGTCCAGGTGCTGTGGTCACGTGCAGAGTTTCCTTCCCTTCCTCCCGTGATCTCTCTCATTTTACACAACACTGACTAATTACAGCCTCAGTGCTGCTGCTGCTGTGTTGTAACTGAGGTTACCTCCATTAGTAATAACTCCTGAGACTAGTCTGAGCACAGCAGCAAATGAATTTGCCACTGCTTTGAGAAATCAGGTTCCTAATGACTGTCAGATTGCCTGGAAACTGGTCTTCTACTGAAGAACCAGTTTCTTCTACTGTTGCCAGATAAGATTAAGGAAGAGAATGAGAGAAAATCCTTCTAGGAAAGTGAAGGGCTATGTACTGGGTTGAAAACTGGAAGAAGAAGAGTTAAGAAGAAGAAGAAGAACAGCAACAACAAGATTGAGAAGGAGAAGAAGAAGAAGAAAAAGAAGAAGAAGAGAAAGAAGAAGAGGAGGAAGAAGAAGAGGAACAAGAAAAAGAAGAAGGAGGAGAATTAGAAGAAGAAGAGGAGGGGGAAGAAGAAGAGAAAGAAGAAAAAGAAGAAGGAGGAGGAGGAGAAGAAGAAAAGAAGATGAAGAAGAAGAGAGAAGTTTATTTAGGTTTATCTGCAAGTTTATTATATTTTGTCAACCTACTTCCTGTTTTTCCTAGGATATTTTCCTCACTTGTCAAAGCTGAAGGTGTTGTTTCAGCACAGAGTTGTTAGCATTTATCGTAAGACATTTCTCAGACATTAGTGTTGAGGCTCTGAACTACCAGATCCTCCTCAGATCCTGCAGGTGTCACTTTAGAGAAATGACATTTTGGGTTTGTCTCTCCAACACAAAGAGATTTGCTGCCATTCCCTTTCCCTGTCAGGTTCAAATCTCAGCCCTGCAATAACATCTGAAATGAATAAACCATGTAGCAATAAAGGAAGGATTTCTAAGCTGATTTAGGGCTACATCCATCTTCTGACTTTGCAGCAGTGTTTGAAGAGGGTAAAAAAAAGATTGAATTTCAACATTGTCTTCTCTATCCCATTCCATTTATATCTCAGCATTAAAGTTCAAATCTTGCAATATCAGACAGATCCCCTGACAAATCTGCTGCTTAGACAACAGCTCTGACCACTATGAGTTTGCTACAGGATGATTGGAGCTGCTCCACCATATTCTGATGAATCAAAGGTTGGACTTGATGATCTTGGAGGTCTTTCCAACATTATCAGTTCAATGGTTCTATGAATGACATTGATGACAACGTGGCAGAAAAAAAGTTCATACAAAGACCTCTCAGCCCAAACTTGTCACTCCACCCAGGCTTGTCCTACTTCCAGAATCCACAATGGCTTTCTGTACAGCTGGTTTTAGGATAAAGCTCTGCTGAGATGTCCTAAAGGTTCTGAGGGATGGATAGAAGCTTTTCAAGTAATAGTTTTATTCCTTTCAAAAGGAATATGCATGGAATCATAATAACTATTGAATGGAAAAGTCATCAGCATGTGAAATTGTCAGTGCTATTGGAAGGAGGGAAATTTAGGCTAGATCTTAGGCAGAAGTTTTCCCTGTGAGGGTGGTGAGACACTGTCCCAGGTTGCCCAGGGAGGCTGTGGCTGCCCCAACCCTGGCAGTGTTCACAGCCAGGTTGGCTGAGCCTTGAGCAACCTGCTCTGGTGGGAGGTGTCCCTGCCCAGGGCAGGGGTTGGGGCTGGGTGATCCCTAAGCTCCATTCCAACCCCTACATTTCTATGATTCTAAAAGTCCTTCACGCTGTCAATTAAACTCCCAACTTAAATCTTGCTTTAGCCAACTTTTAAACCATTTATTCCACTTCAAACATCTGGTTGGTTCCATTCTCTGTACCGAGCCCAGAGAGGTGCTTAGAATCACATATGGTCCTGTTCAGCTCAGCTGGGAGCTGAAACTGTAGCAGAAGCATGTGAAATATAGCTCTGACACATTCCCAAGCCATTTGTCAGTTTGCAAGTCGCTTGAAATTGCTAAAATATTCCAGGATGTGGAATGTGAAGGCGAAGGGATGAAAATAGATGACAATGTGCATGTGTAGTCACTACTGATTAAGCAACAACAGTGTAGACTTTTCAGTAGGGTTATAATGATTTTAATCTGTTTTTATTCTTGAGCTTTGGCTGAAAAAACACCTGTTTGAGCCATCTGCCTGCACAGACACTTGTTGGGGTCTCAGCAGTAGCTTTGTAGTGTTGGCAGATACCCAACAGCTCTTCCACCTGTCTGGTGACTCACTGAGCCCGTTGAGATCACACCTGAAACCACTTGAGTGTCACATCGCATTGCTAAATGTGATGCTGTGAAGACAAGATAAAAGTTGAAACTGAGGAATTTCAGAGTCTGAGCTTTATCCTGTGTATTCTATAGTTGCTTCTTGGCCTGGATCAGGTCCAGCGTGGTCAGCAGGACCAGGGAGGTGATTCTGTCCCTGTGCTCTGCACTGGTGAGGCCACACCTTGAATCCTGTGCTCAGCTCTGGGCCCCTCAGCTCAGGAGGGACATTGAGGGGCTGGAGCAGGTCCAGAGAAGAGCCACGAGGCTGGTGAAGGGACTGGAGCACCAGTGCCATGAGGAGAGGCTGAGGGAGCTGGGGGTGTTCAGCCTGGAGAAGAGGAGGCTCAGGGGAGACCTTCTCACCCTCTGCAACTCCCTGACAGGAGGTTGGAGTCAGGTGGGGGTTGGTCTCTTCTCCCAGGCAACCAGCAGCAGGACAAGAGGGCACAGACTCAAGCTCTGCCAGGGGAGGGTTAGGTCGGCTATTAGGAAGAGATTTTTTAGGGAGCAAGTGATCAGGCATTGGAATGTGCTGCCCAGGGAGGTGGTGGATTCACCATCCCTGGAGGTTTTCAAGCTGAGACTGGATGTGGCACTTAGTGCCATGGTCTAGTGACCACGGTAGGGTTGGACTTGATGATCTTGGAGGTCTTTTCCAACCTGATTGATTCTATCATTCTATGATTCTTATAGGCTTAGTTGAGAAATTGTTTCTCCAGAAGACTGGGAAGGATTTTCCTACTGATTCTGCAAACCATGACTTGCAGCATTGGTACATGAAAGTAGGAACATGGTTAATGGCTTAGAAGGGAATTATTTTGCTTTCAAAACACAGTGAAAACAGCCTAAAACTTATCAGATATCCAGTTCTAAACCCACAAGTGGTATTATGGTATGTGTGTGTATAGATGATCCATAGAGACCAAAGTTCATCCAAGGCTTATGGTTGGATAAACAGTGAACATGTTGCATCATTCCTGGTTTTAACAAAAAAACTTCCTGGTTGTTTAGTAGTTGTAAGCATTCAAGTCACTGAAGATTGTCTAGGCAGGACAGAAAGAACAAATTTGCTCATTTTTGCCCATTTTAACTCTTCACAGTGAAATTTATTTGGAGTTTCATTATCGCCCCCAAGTAGTTCACGTTATTAACCTCTGAGTAGTTTTAAATGAAGTCTATATGGTTTCCTGCATTTGCTTTGAGTCATGGCTTATACAATAGCAGCAGGATTAAAACCCAAGTCCATTAAAATTCAATTAAGAGCCTGTGACAAGTGCAGTGGTTGACTCAGGCTGTTAACTGGGATTGTGCCTCTGGAAAATGAACCACTTTGTCCCTGCACTGAGGAAGGAAGAGAGAAGTGTGGTATAACTAAGTGAGGTGTGCAGTATAACCAAGAGAAATATCTGACTCTCTGGTATCTCAGGAAGTTCTAACATTTGTCTCTGATTTCCCTTTCTCCCTCTTTAGCCAACTAACATCACGATGACTGAGGACTTAGACCACAGATTCAGTTGTCTCACCTGGGATCAGATTCAAATCCTGGATCAAGTTTTAGCTGAGGCTATTCCTATTCATGGCAGAGGAAATTTCCCAACCTTGGATGTAAAGCCCAAGGATATCATTCATCTGGTGAGGGAACAGCTCATTGAGAAGCAGATCCACGTCCGAGACATCCGCCTGAACGGGTCCACAGCCAGTCACATCCTGGTGAAGCAGAATGGAACCAGTTACAAGGACCTAGACATCATTTTTGGAGTGGAGCTTCCAAGTGAGCTGGAGTTCCAGGTTGTCAAGGAAGCAGTTCTTAATTGCCTCTTGGACTTCTTGCCAAAATGTGTTAACAAGCAAAAAATCACTGCTCAGACCATGAAAGATGCTTATGTGCAGAAGATGGTCAAAGTCTCCACCGACCACGACCGCTGGAGTCTCATCTCACTCTCAAACAACAGCGGCAAGAACGTGGAGTTGAAGTTCGTCAACTCTCTCCGGAGGCAGTTTGAGTTCAGTGTGGACTCCTTCCAGATCATCCTGGACTCCATCCTGGATGTCTACAGGGAGACAGACTTCCAGCTGACCCAAGACTCTCATCCCACCGTCATCGCCGAGAGCATGTATGGAGACTTCAACCAAGCGATGGACCACTTGAAATACAAACTGATCTCCACCAGGAACCCCGAGGAGATCAGGGGAGGTGGTCTCCTCAAGTACAGCAACCTCCTGGTTCGGGACTTTAAGCCGGCAGACGAGGCTGAGATTAAATCTCTGGAACGTTACATGTGCTCCAGGTTCTTCATTGATTTTCCAGATGTTGCTGAGCAGCAGAGGAAAATTGAGTCCTACCTGCGCAACCACTTCATTGGGGAGGAGAAGAGCAAGTATGACTACTTGATGACCCTGCGTGGAGTCGTAAACAAGAGCACAGTTTGCCTCATGGGACATGAACGACGACAGACTCTGAACATGATCACAATTCTGGCTTTAAAAGTACTTGGAGAACAAAATATCATCCCAAACGCAGCCAACGTGACTTGCTACTATCAGCCTGCTCCATATATCAGTGACAGGAACTTCAGCAATTACTACATTCCTCATGGACAGCCTCCTGTGTTCTACCAGCCCTACCCATTTCACATACAGGTGCAGAGCAGCATGGTTTAGGGACACAGTGACACTTTGCAGTTCTCTCCTAAATAAAGGCCTCATTAAAGCAAGTTTTATCAGCACTTTTCAGTTCAGGACAGATTTTTGTGTGAGTTGCCAAAGTTGTTTGGTCGATCAATGCCTAAGTCACTAAGCAGATTGTAAAACCAGTGAAGCATTTGTCATTTGTGAGGTGTTTCTACCTTTCTGTGTGTTTGGGGAGTGGTTTTGTTTTCCAAGGAAAAGAGAAGGATATAAATGATTCTAGTTTTATAAAATGAAATGCACTAAGTTCTGGGTTGTAGGGGAAAAAAAATCCTTAAGCAAATTGAAGCAGTGTAAAGGAAAAATAGAGCTAATGAAATACCTCTGTGTAGAAATGCCTGATGTCAGCAGTGAGAGTGCTCTGGGTACAGCACAGATCATCCCTCAGTTATTCCTATACAGTTCCAGCAATATTTCTTTGAAGCTCCTTGGAAAATACACATCGATGGGTCATCTTTTGGTGGTGTGAACTCTGGTTTGATCCTTCCTCAGGTCCAGCCAGAGCCATGAGGTCTCTCTCCTCACCAGGGTTAGCACTGGTGAAAGGGGGAAACATCCCTACCAAGAGCTGCCTCAGCTTGTAGTGTAGCCAAAACTTCCACTGATCCAAGTGAAAGATTTGGCTGCTTAGGTCATGCAATGTCTTAATGCAATGCCAAGGAATGACACACTATGTCAGGCCCCAGGATCTGCCTCAGAGCTGATGAAAGTTGTAAGAGATACAACTGGTTCAATTGGTCTTGAAAACCAAGGCAGTGGAATGAGAAAGGAAGTGAAAATCGAGTACTTAAGGGCTCACTTTGCCTTGCTAATTTGTTGTTGATCAGAGCAACAGAGAGTCAGGAAAACATCCAAAAGCCCAGGACTGCTTTATTTTTAGGTGAATTCAAACAAATCCTTGGCAGTGGCATTTGAAAAACTGATTTTATACTAGCAACATCCTGTCTATGTTCAGATCCCTCCACACAGACATGAGTAGCAAGTGAGGATTTACCATCACGAAGCAAAACATTGGCTACAAGTTCTTGTGTGTGTGTGTCTAAGTGTTTACCAAAGAGAAGTTTTAAACGTGTCACATAAGTGCCTCCCTGTGCCAGTTGCTCCATGAAGGTTGGAAGTGGTGCCAGAGGGCTCCTGAATTAGGAAAGGGAAACACATCACCAATGGGTTGCAAAGGGTTTGTAGCAGTGAAGGTGGGAGAGGTGTGTAGTGTTTGCTCCAGGATGAGCAGGTTTGGGACAGGTGGATCTAAGGTAGTGTCACTAAAGCTCCATGAGGGTTGGAATGGTGTTGGATATGGTACTAGAGGAGTCCTGAATTATGGAAAGGGAAACAAACCACCAATGAGTTGCAAAGTGTTTGTAGCAGTGAAGGTGGGAGAGGTGTGCAGTGTTTGCTCCAGGATGAGCAGGTTTGGGACAGATGGATCTGAAGTGGTGTCACCAAAATGAATATAGGGAAAGGAATATGGGACAAGGAATAGCATGGAAAGGAGATTTAGAATGGTGTGGGTGTAAAGTTGGAACATTCAACTGGAAATCAAAGCTGTAGAGTTTCTTCTGTTGATGCTTAACATGTTGCTGTGTCCTGCTGCAAGTTCCTTGCAGATGCATCACTGTACATCCTCACCCTCCTCCTGCCGAAAGGCATTGACTTGACTGCCTCTCTTTCCAACAGGTGTTGTCAGGTCTTGGAAATTTATTCCTCTTGTTTGATTCATTTCACACAGAAACATGGTACATAAATGCTCTGGTTGAAATCAACCATTTCTGAAGTCTCTAAGGTCTGTGAAGTCCTTTTGCCAGTGAAATGTAGCTTCACTTCTCCCTCTTATACTCCAGGCGGGACAAAGAACTGTTCAAAGACAATTCCAACAGGTGTTGTCAGGTCTTGGAAATTTATTCCTCTTGTTTGATTCATTTCACACAGAAACATGGTACATAAATGCTCTGGTTGAAATCAACCATTTCTGAAGTCTCTAAGGTCTGTGAAGTCCTTTTGCCAGTGAAATGTAGCTTCACTTCTCCCTCTTATACTCCAGGCGGGACAAAGAACTGTTCAAAGACAACTTTGCTGAACATCCTCACTAAAGTCAACTCTTCTCTGTAAATTATAGTGCAAAACTCCCAATGTTTCTGCACATCAAGGGTTTGCTCATGAAGCTGATTTAGTTTGAGATGTCTCTCATGGATCTAGTACTGTTAGTTTTGCTGATTTGGATATAGTTTTGCTGGTTTTCCAGGTATATCCAAGCACACACCAAGTTCATTTCCACTCGTCTCTTTCCATTAGTTAAAGAACATTCAAGGAAATCAACTCTCATTGCTCTGTGATCAGATCTAACACCATAATGCATGGAAGAACTTCTAGGGAATTCCCCTGGCAGAAACAAAATGGAGTGAAACTTGGTGGATTCATTTTACTTCCTGTTTCACTGAAATGTTTGGGTGACAAAGGGAACCTTTACATTCTGTTTGGTGTTTGCCAAATGAAGTAGCACTGTGAAATTCTGTCAGAGCCTTACACAGGTTGTGTCCCTGCTAAGCCTTGTGCTCCAAGGCTCGTGGGATCTGCAGGGATGAGGAGCCAAGAGCTGGGCTGGGCAATCTGCAGGAGTCAGGCATGTAAATGCCTTAAGTTTCAGGAGGAACAGAGCTCCTAGACCCCAGGAATTGGTTGGAAAACCTCAGTCCATCTACACTGGCCTTAATGTAATGTAGCCACACCAACTCATTACTCCTCCACTCCTTTCCTTGCTTGCTGGGTGGAGAAATGAGTTGATCTTCTCCAGAAGATCAGGTCAGGAAGGAAGGAGCATTTCCAACATGTCCTGTATGACCAGTGATCCATTACCCAGAGAAATACTTCCAAAAGTTGCTCTTTTAACCAACAGGTAGAAATACACGTTGCCCTGGGTAAAGAACTGCAGTTCTCTTTCAATCAGATGTTGTGCAAAGCCTCAGGATGGTGAATTCACCCTGGAGTTGTGTAAACCAATGTCTCTGCTTGTACAGCAACTGCTCATTTCAGTAGGCACATTGAATTCTGTCACATCTCTACACATCCAGTGAGGTAAGGAAGGGCTCAGCCAGAGGCCAAGGAGTTGGGAAGAATCCACCTAACTTCAATGGCCTTTGTACCCCAGAAAGAGTAAGGGACTTAGGTGAGTACCTAGAGGTAAAGGTACAATGAAATCAATATGCAAAAGTGTCTCAGGTGTAACTAAACCCTTGAAATTATTGACAAAAGGTCTTGTATTTCTTACCTAGAGGTAGTTCAGGGTTGAAGTTGGAGGGAGGTGTATGGGTTTGAATATATAAGTATCTAGGGGGGTTTGGAATGAGATGGTCTTTAAGGTCCCTTCCAACCTAGGCCATTCTGTGGTTCTAGAGATGTCATTTATTTACCTTTCCATGTATAAGATCTGATGTTTCTACTCTTACATGGGCAACAAAACCTGATGGTCTTCAATATCTCCGTCCAGATATTCTATTGATTCCTGGCAGCAGCATTTGACCTGGAGCATTGTTTTTCAAGCTCATAACGATTCTGTAAAAAAGAAGTTGCTTGCAAAACATTGATACCAGTGAATGAGATGAAATATTGGAACCTCTTCAGTTGTTACTGATTTTACCATGTGCAGGTCTAAATCTACAAAGAGCTGAGAGAGTTTTCTTAGCACCAATCTCTGAGCTTCACATTTGCATTAGGATTATATCTTGTTGTTACAATCTGTTCGATGATTATTATACCTGGGAATTGTAATGCTGATTTGATTTCGAATCACATCAAAACTTCTTGAGGTTTACAGCTTAATCTACTGTTGTCAGGGCCTAAGTGTTACAGTTTCAAGTGCTTTCCTGAAAACAATGTCATTTGAATTTTGTGTTATGTTGTAAAAGGTCTATTTGAAGCTTATTCTTTATGGTAGTTCCTTTCAAATGTATTTTGTGAGCTTTTTACTTGACACCTTACAAAGGGTTTTGCAATGGATGAAAGAAATTTGCTGTCCTCAGTTGAGGTGTTGTGTTGAGCTGTCACATTTCTGTGGTGGTACCTGGAGCCTGTGGATCTGTGAGGTAATTTGAGGCAATTACAGGAGTTACAGTGGTATAAATCTGGAGTTAAGCTGGGGTGGATTCCATATGAGTTGCAGAAATCCCTGTAGAAAGGACAACACAGAGAGTTTGGCAGGTCAGCACCGTTTTTGGTTTGATGCCTCTTGTGTTTAACTAAATCAAGGGAAGTTATTCAGGATGAAGCTGCTGCAGATGAAACATTTCCCTCAATGTGCCATCCAGAGGTGTCAAAAAACCCACTGTAATGCTAAAAATGTGTACAAATCACACCAATTTGTAGGTTATTAGTCCACAGTGTTGACT
Source organism: Acanthisitta chloris (assembly GCF_000695815.1). NCBI lineage: Eukaryota > Metazoa > Chordata > Aves > Passeriformes > Acanthisittidae > Acanthisitta > Acanthisitta chloris. Next base: position 19,811 of record NW_008650688.1, read on the forward strand.
AGTGCCTTTGGGTATTTGGGGAAAGATCATTAAACTAATGTTTGGTTTAATGCATGGTTTATTGCAATACCTTCATTGCTCTGGTTGGACCTCAGCTGGAGTAGGGAGATCTTCCAGCAGCCAAACTGGTGTGGTGTAACTGCAAGAGGTGCTCAGGGTTTGGCTGTGGTTCATTAAGTTGGGTTAGCCTGGAGAAGAGGCTCAGGGGTGACCTCCTGGCTCTCTGCAACTCCTGCCAGGGCTGGAGAGAGGTGTGGGATGTGTGTCCTGCCAGGGCTGCAGGGAGAGGATAGAGGGAATGGCCTTGTGCTGAGCCAGGACAGAGTCAGATTGGATGTGAGGAGAAATGTTTTCCCTGTTGTGGTGTTGAGGCCCTGGGATATTGCCCAGGGAGGTGGTGGAGTCACCATCCCTGGAGGTGTTTCAGAGGTGTCTGGATCTGGTGCTGGAGGATATGGTTTAGGGTTTGGGGGTTACAGCAGTGACAGGTTCATGGTTGGGCTTGATGCTCTTAGAGGTCTCCTCCAACCTGGATGGTTCTATGATTCTAAATCACTAACCCACTGACTCAGATTCACCACTGATCCACGTCAGATCCACACCAAAGGCTCCAGAGCACCTGTGTTCCCAAGGATCCCTCTGACACATTGGAATGGCTCTGTGCTAGTCTTGTCAAATATTCCCAGTTGAAGTGCCTAGATATATATTTATATAATAAAAAACCTGACTGTCTGCTGGGTAAATAAAATTCATACTTACATTAATGAATGATTTGGCTTTACATATGCCTAAAAGCACATTTTGCCTACACTGAATGCACCTTCCCATAAGTCTAATCTCCTATTTATCCCGGCCCCTGGATGACCATGGTCAATGGCAATGGTGTTGGACAAAGATCAGAGAAACTCCCACAAACCTGGAGTTTTCAGCTGAGTGACATAACCATATTAATCCTAGTTACATTTCTGGTTCTTTATTTGGATTTTTTTGGGTTTGGGATTTTTTGGTTGAATGGGATTTTTTGCCCCATGGGCTGGGTTTGCACTACTGCTTGTTAATCCAATGAGTTAATGGAAAGGACAAGACAATATTGCTCTTTCTCCTGGGGGGTCAATACACTCTTAGATACCTCCAGTAGTTTACAGAGGAGGAGCAGGAACATGCCAGAGGTTTTTTGAACACTGCTCAAAACTTAAATCTCAACATGTCAGGAGAAATGTTTTCCCTGTTGTGGTGTTGAGGCCCTGGGATATTGCCCAGGGAGGTGGTGGAGTCACCATCCCTGGAGGGGTTTCAGAGGTGTCTGGATGTGGCATTGGAGGATCTGGTTTAGGGGTTCCAGCAGTGACAGGTTAATGGTTGGACTTGATGATCTTCAAGGTCTCTTCCAGCCTTGATGATTCTATGTTCTTTCAGCTGTTTTTCACAGTGAAATGGATAAATTCCTGTAAAATCCTTCCTATTTTTAACCAGCACTAAGCAGTTAACCATAATTTCATTTCCTGACAGTTTCTTTTCTTTCATACACTCAGATTTTTAAGAATCTGCCTCTTAGTATAATGCTAGGTGGGAAAATGGGAAAGCAGCCCACAGAGAGGGTTTCCCTTCCTGAAATATTCCCCAGATGCTTCCTGAGGAATTCAAAACCTGAGGAAATACATGGAGCTAACACAGAGCTGTTTCGTGCCCTAGCTCTTTCCACCCCCAGTTTTTTTCTGCTCCACTGATCTCCATCATTAAATACTATTTCATAAGCAAGTGATTTGCTCCTCACCAGCTGCTTCCACACTGAGCTTCATTTCACTCTGTGCCCCTGCAGAACCTGTGCCTCAGAAATCACAATTAGTTACCATGGAAAGCAATTCAGGAGCGTAATAAATCCAACCCAAGGCTGCTCCTGCACTACATATTGCAACAACACAATCAGTCATCAGTCCTGCAGAGTCTTGGGGGCAGGTCACGTGTGGGTGTGCTCACAGGCAAGTGTGTGCTTGTAGGTACACAGGTTAATGTCATTTTTGATCTGATTTTCCTTGTGTTGGGTGTGTGACTAGCAAACCCCTCTGTGATGGGTGACCTCTCCCTCCCAATCTCACCCTCCCATATGAACCTACTTCCCCCCATAGATTCATGGATTGTTTAGGGGTTGGAATGGAGCTCAGAGATGATCCAGCCCCAACCCCTGCCCTGGGCAGGGACACCTCCCACCAGAGCAGGTTGCGCAAGGCTTCAGCAACAGGTGTTTCAGAGGTGTCTGGATGTGGCACTGGAGGACCTGGTTTAGGGTTTGGGGGTTCCAGCAGTGACAGGTTAATAGTTGGACTTGATGGCCTTAAAGGTCTCCTCCAGCCTTGGTGGTTCTATGAAAACGAGGGATGCACAATGCCTGTGGAAAGCCAAGGAAGAAGGATCCCAGCCTGGAGCTGCTCCCCTTGTTGGTGTGAGGCTCAGTGATCTTGGCTTTGCCAGTTTGGGAGGCAGAATGGAAACCTCTGTCCATCTCCTGCCCATTGACCATGAAGGACCTTCTGTCTCATTCCTGACAGGGACAGAAGCTCTATGGAAACACTGCTGGACATCATTATTTATGGCACTTTAGTCACCCTGGAAACAAAGTAGATGCTACCAGACATGACTTTTAGCACAGCTAATTATATCATTAGTGTCAGTACCACTTAACAACTGGCATATACCTTCCCTAGGCCAGTGCTGGCCACGTTGCCATGGGAATGACCCAGCTCCCACCTCGGTGGGGATGAGCAGGAGATGTACCAGGACCTTGGTGAGGTGTCCCAGCTCTCTGCCACTCCTCCAGGACAGGGCGAGTGGCCAGTCTGAGCTCTGCTTTGGCTAAAAAAGACTGTTTGAGAGGCAAGAAACTGCTGATGAATTCAGTCTGATTTTGTGCCCTGAAATATTTCATACCCCATCCCTTTGTGTGATGCTTCAGCCTCTCATTTCTCAGCTGTGCTCCCACCTCAGAACCCAATGAAGCAAAAGAATTCATTAATGAAGAGATAATTTAACAAAAGAGCAAAGTGAAAGATTTTCTCCTCCTTTCCCAGGACTTCCCAGTCAGTCCCAGCCACGTTGATCAGCATTTTAAGATCTCAGAATGACTCAGAGCAGATTTTGGTGGGTGTCCAAACCATTCATCACCTGGCACAAGCCTCTGGCTCCGTGGGGAATGTGACCACGTCCAAGAGCCACATCCAGGCAGGACACAGTGCAGCAGGAGCCTGCCAGGCTCCCGAGGTGCACAGGCAAGAAGGAAAACACTGCTATTTTCCCTCCTCAGCTGGACCTACCTGGGGCCAAATCCTTCCTTATGGCTTTCCATGACATTTAATGGCATTATAGCCACACATACAGGAGGAATGTTGGCTTTGGTTGCTGAACAAGGAGCAAAGAGCTCTGTAAAGAGCTAATAAATGATGCTTGGAAGGAACAAACCCACTAAATAATTAAATCCCTGTCCTGAAGGCTGCACATGTCAGCTCTGTAGCCTCACTGAGCCTCTTTGCCCCAGGAGCAGCTGTGATGGATGGGCTGGTGGGTCTTGGGCTGACCACCAGGATCCACCAGAGGTGCTCTCACCATGGCCTGGCTGTGCCTGGCAGCATTTCAGGGGTGATCCATGTGTTTTGAGGGATGATTCCCCCCACAGAGCAGTGGGTGGAGGTTTCTGAATGAGGGCAAATAAGGTGAGGGATGGATGGGAGCATTGGGGTTTAAAAGCAGAAGCCTGGAAACAGTGTGTGTGTGTGTAATCAGAGAAATCAGTCGAAAAATGAAGGAAATTACTAAACTGCCACAGAGAAACACGTGGGACTGTTTCCCCTCACCTGGGAGAGATGAATCCCTTCATTAGAAGATAAGTGATACATCCAGCTCAGTGGGAGGCACAGCTTTAGCCAGGGAACATGTAAACCACCAGGGAGATACATGTTATGGAGATGTGCCCAAAGTCCCAAGGACTTGCTGTTGGAGCAAGTCCAAAGGAGGCACCAAGAAGATCAGAGGGATGGAGCAGCTCTGCTACAAGGAAAGGCTGAGAGAATTGGGATTGTCCAGCCTGGAGAAGAGAAGCTTTGGGGTGATCTAATTGTGGCCTTCAGTGCCTGAAGGAGCTACAGGAAAGATGGAGAGAGACTTTGGACAGGGGTCTGGAGGGGCAGGATAAGGGGGAATGACTTCAAACTGCCAGAGGGCAGGGACAGATGGGATATTGGACAGGAATTCCTCCCTGTGAGGTGCTGAGACACTGGCACAGGTTGCCCAGAGAAACTGTGGCTGCTCCATCCCTGGGAGTGTTCCAGGCCAGGTTGGATGGGGCTTGGAGCAGCCTGTGCTGGTGGGAGGTGTTCCTGCCCATGGCAGGGGGGGGGGTGAAATGGTCTCTAAGGTCCTTTCCAACCCAACCCATCCTGTGATTCCATGTACATCTCAGTGCTGTGGCCAGAGTGACACTGGCACAGATCCAACCTGGCCCTGAGGGTCAAATAAACCCTAAGACACTTCACAGAATCACAGAACCATCAAGACTGGAAGAGACTTCTAAGATCACCAAGTCTAACCATTAACCTATCACTGCTGTAACTACTAAACCCTAAACCAGATCCTCCAGCACCAGATCCAGACACCTTTTAAACACTTCCCAGCAGCATTCCTCACTGCCCATGGAAATCCCCTGGCAGACTCTGCCCCAGGTGCCACTTAGTTCAGACCTGACTCCAGCTGAAGAGCACCTGCTCATAAATATCCACCAACCCTCCCACATCCTGTTTGCATCATCCCCTCTGTTCTTTGTGGGGAGAGAACATGAGTAAATGTCTGACTCACAAGATCTTATTCCCCAAATTTCAGGCAGTTTTCGAGTTCTCCTTGTGTTTTGCATTAAGATGCTTTTAAAACCTTCATTACAGGGAGCACAGACCCAAATAGCTCTTGGATTCATAAATATGGAGCAATCAATGTATTTTATTTGGCAATTATTGCCCTAAACAAATGGGATATTTCGGGGTTGCTCGAATGTGCTCTGTCAGTAATGTCTCTCATTGGCCTCTAATTGTGAGAATTTGCTAAATGAGCTTTAAAGGCTCTATTAGTATTCATTAGGCTGAAGCTACCATATATTTTCTGCAAAATTAGTGAACTAGAACTGCTTCTTCTGCTCACGACATAACTGAGCTACAACACAAGACAATGCAGGTTTGTTACACATTTGGTTGACCACTTCCCAAATTCTGGTTGGGAAGGTTGCAAAGTGGCTATTTTTAGTTTGTGACTTTGTAATGAACACAGAGGTGGCACTTACCAGTTTTCTTAGGCCAATGGAATCCTGGGATGGTTTGGGAAGAGCATTGCCAGCAGGTCAGGGAGGTGATCCTGTCCCTCTGCTCAGCCCTGGGAAGGTCACACCTGGAGTGTTGTGTCCAGTTCTGGCTCCTCAGGGCCAGAGGGACATGGAGCTCCTGCAGCAGGTCCAGGGGAGGGCAAGGAAGATGCTGAAGGGACTGGAGTACCTCAGGGATGAGGAAAGGCTGAGGGAGTTGGGGCTGTTCAGCCTCGAGAAGAGACACTGAGAGCAACCTCAGGAATGGATTCAAGTCCATGAACAGGAGGTGCCAAGAGGATGATCAGACTCTGCTCAGTGGGGGAAACCAATCAAACAAGAGGGAACAGCAGAAAGTGCTGCTCAGGAAGTTCCACCTGAACAGGAGGAAGAATTTCTTTGCTGTGCAGTCCCTGAGCACTGAACAGATTGCCCAGAGAGGTCGTGGATTCTCCCTCACTGAGGTGTTCCAGAACCCTCTGGACACAGCCTGAGCCATGAGCTCTGGGCTGGCCCTGCCTGAGCCTGAGCAGGGAGGTGGGACCAGGTGACCCATTTTGGTTCCTTCCAGCCTGACTGATTCTGGGATTCTGTAAAGAATAAATCCAACTGCAACAAAAAGCCCAAAGAGCAGCTACAGAAAGCCAGAAGGTTTATAAGTCCAGTTGTACAGATCTGAGGATATTTTCCCTAAGCAAATTAATGAAAACTTGCCCTAAGCGGGGTTTCAGGGGTCTCCACATAGTAGAAAACCCTTGAGGAGGTGAGGAAGGTGAGCTGAGGGTGAAGCAGGTTGTGCTAAGAGGTGAAAATGCCACCCCCAGCACACCCTGAGGGTTATGGATTCATGGGCTGAAGAGGAGGCTCCAGGTGAACATCCACACCGGTGGCTTTGCCAGGAGCAGGAGGCAACACATGGCAACAGTTGGAGGCAACAGATTGTGGGAACAAACCTGGCTGGAAGAAAAAAGACACATTGTTTGTCAAGGTGTGAGGAAAGAATATGATAAATATGTTTATAATAGAAGATATAAAAGATAAACCCCCAAACGTGTGGTGAGCTCTGTTTGTTATGGGTTTGTTGTGGAGATGCCAACCTGGATCCTGCCAGGTGATTAATAGCCTGGAATTGAAAGGGCCTGTCAGCCAGTTTCAGGAGCTGAATGAAAAATGACCCAGGGCAGAGCAGGGGCAGAGGCTGCAGAACAGAGCAGGTTCCTTCAGGCAGATGTGAAAAATGACTGAGGGGAAGTGGAGTAAAAAGCCCAACTCAAAACCAATCAGGAAAGCTATAAAAAAGTCTATTAAAACATAATGAAGGCTAAGAAATTCAGAATATTACCATTTCCATCTTCCCAAAAGGCCTATTAGAGCAGTGCAGAGAGGGGAGGAGTGTGGGCTCTCCCTCCTTGAAGGCAGCACTGGTTGGAATCCCAATCCATCAGACAGTGAGAAAAGTTCATCACCAGGGGATCATAGAACCATCAAGGTTGGAGGAGACCTCAGAGATCATCAAGTCCAACCATTAACCTGTCACTGCTGGAACCCCTAAACCAGATCCTTCATCAGCAGATCCTGATGCCTCATCCAGACACCTCCAGGGATGGTGACTCCACCACCTCCCTGGGCAATATCCCAGGGCCTCAACACCACAACAGGGAAAACATTTCTCCTCACATCCAATCTGACTCTGCCCTGGCTCAGCTCAAGGCCATTCCCTCTATCCTCTCCCTGCAGCCCTGGCAGGACACACATCCCACACCTCTCTCCAGCCCTGGCAGGAGTTGCAGAGAGCCAGGAGGTCACCCCTGAGCCTGATTACTTATGGCAAAATACAATGCCAAACTCCAGATCACAGCAAACTGGGGTTTGGCTCCAAAGCCCAAGGGAAGTAGGAGAAGCCACGTTGGTTTAGCAGCAGGATCTGTTAATAAGGAAGGGAACAGGTCAAGCAGCTGAGAGCTCTATATCAATATTTAAATGGCAACAGAGCAGCCACTCCTGTGTGCTGCCCAGGGAGTTAGGCTAAATAAATGAAATTGGCCTTTCCCACCTTGTCCTCTGTGGGTTGGTAAATATTTGGGGTGTTCAGCCATGGAGGACAGACGCTTTGGGAACAAACCCACACCATGCACTGAGTTTTGTAGCAAATCTCTTCGTGCTCCCAGACCCGGAGGGAAGAAATCACTGCTGGTTTTCTGGTTAAGTCTGAACAATGAAGGATTTAGTGACTTTATTGCTTAAAGGCATCTGAAATTCCCAATAAATTATGTAAACTGCAATGTTATTGATCTTCTCTTGATCCATTCCAGGGTCAGACGAGGACTGACATGTTAATATCATGTGATGTCAATGCATGGAAAGACAAACTCGAGCCCAACTGCTTTTCCTGAGAGCACAGGAGGAACTCTGCTGGCTTTAATGGACTTGAAGGCATCGTGAGAGTTCAATTTAGGACCTAAGATGTGTTGTGCAGGTGATGCATGAATGAGTCAGGTGTTTGGCTCCATTGGAAGGGGCACGAGCAGCTCCTCTTGCTTCTCAAGGACAGAACAATACATTCACTCCATCCCTCACCCAACTCAGAGAGCTCCCAGCTCTCCATTCACTGCAAAATACCTCACATCACTGTGTGAGGGTTTCTCAGAGCTGAGCCCATGCAGAGCAGGGCAGAGGCTCAGCCAGAAATAGAAACACTCCTCAGCAGAGCTTCAGCCTCACGCAGGGGAAGGGAGAGGAAGGAATTGCATAACTGTGTTGGTGCAGGAGCTGCTGGGCTGGAGCATCCCTGGAGAGGTGGTGTAGGCATGGCAGGGGCTGAATCCCAGCTGGAAATTTCCAAATGAGCTGTCTGGGATTCAGGCTGGTGGCAGACGTGAAGGGGAGCACAGTCTGAGCTGGGGGTGACATGCCACAAGTTGGAAGTGCTGAGTGGTTTCCCTGTAAAGCAATCTTAAATGTTATGGTTTGATACATAGTGTAAAATAAAAAGTATTTCATACAATCCCAGAATGGTTTGGGTTGGGAGGACCTTACAGACCATCTCAATGCTCTCCATGGCTGCAAGAGGAGCTCTGAAATGCTCCTCTGAGCTAATGAGACATCAGCATGTAGAGTCAGAGAATCACAGACTGGTTTGGGTTGGAAGGACCTTAAGGCTCATCTCATTCCACTCCCTGCCCTGGGCAGGGACACCTTCCCCCAGCCCAGGTTGCTCCAAGCCCCATCCAACCTGGCCTGGAACACTCCCAGGGATGGAGCAGCCACAGCTTCTCTGTCCAGCCTGTGCCAGAGCCTCAGCACCTCACAGGGAATTTCTTCCTTCCTAAGTCCTCCCTTCCCCAAATAGAGCCAAGTACAACCCACTGTGATCTGGGAGAGAAAAGCCACCTGGAAATGTAACTCCAGTGCCTAACACAAAGCTCTTAATACACCTTCTGGCTAGACTGAGGCAAGACATACATTGAGCAGGTAAAACCATGTTATCGAGGAAATAATATTCTCCCATCAGCTTTGTTGGGATTAGAATTTAAGATCCTGACACTGAGGACAATGTCATCACCCCCATGGCCTTTCAGAAAGAGAAATACAATGATGCCAAGCGTAGAAGAACAATCCTGAGAGCATCCACAGCAACAACATGGTCTGGTTCCTCCCTTGCCAAGGCAGCTCTGCAGAGACTGGTACAGTCAGGGTAGATATGGGACTTGAGAACAAGAAACCTGAACCTGGGTGATAGAAAGATGGGATTTCATCTAAAATGATCCCTCTCAGCTCTCTGAGGTGTGTACAAACTCACTGTGAATGGGAAAGGAACATCAGCATCATGAATGCTGCTCAGAGGTTCCTGTAAAGACTCTGTTGAAATGTCACAGAGAAATGATCACGGTAATGTAATATTGATAAATGAGCACAATAATGGCATATTGGTGTGCAAATGGGGTGAGCAGAGACAGAGCACTGAAGAGACAGAGAACTGCTGGATGCAAAATGCTGCACAAGATAACTTCCCAGTGCCTTGGGACCCTGAGTCATGCCAGGTCAGGGTGACAGGAGGTAACTGTGGGCTGAGAGAGATCAATGTGTCCTCCTAGGCTTGGCATGTGGTTCTAGATACTCTGTTTTGACATTTAGATGTCATGGGGGAAGCAAAATACACAGGTAAGGATGGGGAATGGCACCCAGGAGGAATCCCCCACTCCTCCTCCTCTGTCCCCACACAGAGTTCATCTTAGGTTCTCCTCACAGCTCAACCAGCTCTGCCAGCTCTGCTCTGAATATCAGGGGGACCTTGCCCAGGCCTCCTTTTCCATTGCTGCATGGGATCAAATCATACAAACTCTACATTTGGGTAGGTAAAGACCTACACTCACCATAAAAGGTTTATTGTGCTGAGGGAGAAATACAATGAATACACTGACAGAAAGCACATGAATTGTCTATATTGGGGGAATTTGCCCTGGGAAATCATTAGAAGTCACTTATTTTGAAGCTCATGGTAAACTCTGCCAGCTGTGCCATACCTGGCAGGGAAGCAGAGACCAGCATGAAGCATTGGCAGCTCTTCTGGGGGAGCAGTGGGGACAGAGGTG
>NW_008650689.1:0-23722 GCF_000695815.1 Acanthisitta chloris
TTGTGCCGTGCTAAAAGTAAATAATACTATAAATGAACTGAAACTATGAAAATATTTCCCCAGTTTTTTTAGTTTGCTTATTTTATGCATTTTTCAGAATTTTCCCCTAGGCCTGTTCTTGGAAATATTCCACGTGTCTTGTTCTGTAGTTTGTTGTAAATGCATATATAGGCAAAGTCAAGAACGGAAAACTTCTTGAGCTGCAGAAAAGTCTACACACACTATGACGTTTAGGGGAGAAGTTTACAAAAATAGCTGAAACAGTAAATGGAAATACTTTTTTTTTTTTGAAATTTTGGAAGAATCTAGTACATATTGGTCACCAATATTTTAATGGATTATAAAATTGTACTCTTTTATAGTAAAAAATGTCACTTAGCCCCATCGTTGCTGGAGGTTCAGTGCAGTGTTTTGTGTGAGTTTTAGTACAGTGTCACAACACTAAATCTGGACTCTCACAACAGATGTACCCATCAGCTGGATCTGCAGAAAGCTGCTGTTCCCTGTGCAGATTTTTGTAAAAGAGGGCACTAGGGAAAGTCTTTAGGCAAAAGCCATTTAGGACAAAGCAGTTTGTCTCAGCTCTGAAGCTGGGGAAAATCTCTCTCCCTCTCCCTTTGACACCATGGTTTTCAAACCAGCCCATGGCAGGGCAAAACTCAAGCTGAAAGTGTTCTTGGACACCTCAGAAGCTTTGAAGTAAAGTTTGCACTCTGTTTTGCTGGCTGAAGGTCAAATGCAGTCTCCTGTGAGCAAGGGGTGGGGGGAAAGCAGGGAGGCAGTGCAGATATTTCACTTCTTCCTCTCTTAATGTAAGATCATCTGGATGTGACCATCCGTTTCTTCCCTGCCCTTGGCAGTAGTGCCGGCGCCACTTCACAGTGTCTCTCTGGCACCATCAATCTGTTGTATGGGCTGGGATGCCATGCTAGGAAAACAAATAGCACTGCTGTCCTAGCCAAGGACTAACAGATGGGGCGAAATTCTGCTATCCTCTCACTAAATCTAGCTAGAAAATTGATAACCAGCTTTTTCAACTTAGCTGAAATAAGCTAAGTCCCAGAACTACAAAAGGAATTCCATGTACCACCACATAGCACTTGCCTCTTGAGAGAGTTATTTTTATAATTTTTTTTTCTTCCTGTCCTCCCCAGATTGTATTTCCTTAGGGGTGTTTTAATTCTTGACAGTCTGGACATGTAGATGACCCAGCTGTTGCTGATATCTTTCAAGAAAATGCAATTTTATTTATACTCTTGGATTTTATTGAAGGAAAACCAATATTCTATGGTGCTGTCATAATCAAACAAAAGTTTGTGCAGACGCCAGTATTCTAAATTTTATTTTCCTTAAAAAATAGCATCTGATTTAGGAGCAGTAAAAATTTTGTAAGTTTTATTTATTTGTAAAGCGATAGCTGCTGTGATTGAAATTAAACATGGGATCATGCTGCTTCTGATTAATTCTAGCACAGAGGAGCCAAAAAAGAGCTTGATTTTTGTGTAAATAGGCCAAATTAACATCTGGTAAATAATGATAGTTGGAGGAATTGAAAAGAAAGACAAAAGTTTTATTTTCTGCTCAGTCAAATTACTTACTCATTTTTTAAAAATAATGTCTGAAGTTAAGGCTATGATTCACTGTTTTGCAGAATTGAGATGAATAATAGTTAATGCTAATTTAGCTTGTAAGCACTTTACTGTGGGGAAAGTAAATGTTATTATTCCTACATTCCAGATGGCTAAATTGAGTTTCAGTAATGTATATATTTTACATTACCGTAAAAAATGGATCTTAGGTCTGCTGGTTTTGAGTGTCTTTTGAGTAGTATCAGGCTCTGTATTCTGGTATTTAAAAGTAACACAATAACTAGACATATGGAAGAGCATTGGGTTTCAGAAAGAAACCATAGTACAAGATGGTGAAGTGTGATAGACAATTCATGCCTATTTAGACAACAAAGCACGATAGGCAATTCATGCTTATTGTCAGGTAGCTCAGGAGGAGAGATCTGTGTGTGTGAGCATTTGTGTGTCTTGATAATGAAGGAACTTCTTCCCCAAGTGCTGGAATGATAACACAAGCTGCACTGCACTCCCCAAAGAATCCTGCATGTTCACATCACATTTGGAACAACATTTTAATACTATTTTCCCTTATAGTAAGCAAAATCATCTATTCTAGCTAACATCTCAACACCATTACTTGTGAATAGCCAACATTTTGTAGTTGTTTTAATGAAGAATATAGGTATACTATTTCAGTTGAATTCTTAGTATGAGGCTCACCTGAGCTTTGAGGATCTGTGTATCAGTGTGTTTTTCTCACTGTCCTGTTCCACCTAACCACTTGTTCCCCAGCTCATTCTGTTTCTCATACAACTCAATGGAAAGAGCTTTATGGAACAAGGACAGTCAGCAGTGTGTTATTTCTGCTCTGGATTTCTTTGGGAGGGAACAGATCCCAACTCCCTAGTAAAGCTTTCAAAATTACTCTGGTTGCACAGTAATCTGTTTTTGCCCACCTCTGGTTTACTCATCCACCTTCTAATGCTGATACTACACACTCCTCCTTTCAGTGCTGTCAGGTGTAGGAGTAGTTGTGCTTTGTTTGTGTTACTGTTAGTGGTGATAACATGTCTTCTCATTTAACAATCTGCAGGAATCTTGAGTCTGATTCCAAGGAAAGCAATTTGCATGTCACTACCAAAAAAAATTGTAAGACCTTGCAAAACAAAGATAAAATATAAGGAGATGACTGTTAGCAGTACTTGTTTGTGTGTAATGTCGACAACTCTGTCAACATGCCTAAATTGCTTTTAAAAATTTTAATAGTTGTTTTGTGGAGAAGACAGTGAATATTTTGATCTTGACAATAATATTGTGATTTCCTCTAAATAACCTGATACAGATTAAATTGAAGAGATATGGCAGAGATGTTTTAAATCACTTGTGGTTTTGTGATACAGATTAATAAAACTAGATTTATTTTTCTTGATCTTAGTGTTTGACTGTAGAATGTTATTCTTTTTTTTTCGTGATAGCTTTTTATTCTTCGGTTTCTCTGTGGAATTAGTATGAAAAATTATATGTTTTCTTGTTGATGTATATGAATGGAAACACAGCTGGCTATGTCTTGTTTTAGTACTCTGAAGATTGCTCTTTAAGTGCTTGTGTTCTGGTGCAACAGCATAGTTATGCAGGGTATTGTGCTACTAAATAGCTTCAATCCACAGCGTTCGTATGCCACTGCCTGAGCCTTTCTGCCAATAGGTCGTATGTGCAAAGATAGTCAGAGTCCTCCTCCTCCCTGTCTTTCCTCATCCTCTCTCCAGGTTCCATATATTTTGTCAGTTGTCACCACAGCAGGTGTCTTACGGCAGATAGAGGCCCAAAAAATGTGAATGAAGTAGCACATAATTTAATGATTGATTTATAAAGCAGGCACTGAAGGGAAAAATGCTTCTCTCTCTGATATCAGCAGGCAACCACTAAATCATCAGCCTACACGAAAGCATAGTACAGCCATCCACAAGGAGAACTTAAGGCAAACTAAACTAAGCAGCCTGCTGTGGCTAGCAGCTGGGAGCTGTCAAAGCAGGGTGAGTGAGTGGAGGCTGTTTCTGTGTCGGGATCAGTCCCAGGTTCTGCCCTCCCCATGGTGCCTGTGCTGGTGTCCACAGCGCAGCAGGTTTGTGTCCCTGTCACAGCTCCTGTCCTCTGCAGTGCTCGTGTTGAGAAAACTTCTAGGTAATGACAAATTCACGTTAGTCTTTCAGAAAGCAGTACTTTTGTGCTTTATTGTATAACTTTCTGCCACCTCAGTCTTCAGGGTGTCAGTGCTGTGGGTACACCCGGGCAACGCTGCTGGGGCCACTGAGAACTTGTGCAGATTTGCAGTTGCAGCATTTGTCAGTATTTCTGATGAACCCAACACGAGGATATTTAACAGGAGACATAGCAAAAATCATGTCTCACGTCTGCTGCATCGATATTTACGTTTACTGAACTCTTGCACTCCTTCCCAAGTTTTATTGTGTGGTGTTTGGTCACAGCATTTCTGGAGTGGCAGGGGCTGTGTGTCTGCCGCTTGTCTCGGAGAACAGGGACCCTTTGGTAGGGCCTGAGGCAGCATGGAGAAAGCCCACGCTGTGCTGGTGCCAGGCAGGGCAGGGCAGGGAGTGAGAGCAGGTAGGGACTGGGCACCCATGAGGGATGTCCATGGCTGCAGCAGGTCTCCCCACGCCAGCCAGAGGCGTGAGAGGAACTGGGGGGTGATAAGGACATCTGCGATTTCAACTCAGCCCTAATAAAGAAGGAAATTAGTTTCTCAGCTCAGAAAACACTTGTTCTGCCCACAATAGGCAAGGATCCCTGGATGGGGGAGCAGGGGGGATTGGGCCCTTCTTGTAGGTGAGGGAGATCCCAGGCTGAGTACTCAGCTCACAGTAGTGAGCTCAGGGTTAGAAGCTTTAATTTAAACTCTAAATCCTGCAAAGCTGGTGGAAAGGTACTGAGGGAGCAGTCTTGAGTTATAACTGTAGAGTTTAACCCCAGATTTCTTACTTTGGTCTCATTATCAATTGGACACAGCCCTGGTGACTCTGTGCTCTCCCTCGTGTCACACAGCTGGCAGTGGCTGTGCCTTCCTGGGCAGAGCTAAGCTGCTGCTTGGCTCTTACATGGGAAAACTGCAGGTTGATTTAGTGTACACCAGTTTTACACGTGAATGCTAAGGATTTATTGCCATCTATCTAAAGATATGGCTAGGGCTGGTGTGGACAAACTCCTGTGGTTTTCATACAGTCTCGTTGCATTTTTCCATGAGGAATTAACTTTGCTTTCTCTGTCCTGCAATGCAGCTGTGGAACTCCAGTTAGACACCACTGTTCTTGGCTTACATGACCAGAGAATCATAGGGTCATTAAGGTTGGAGAACACTTCTAAAATCACTGAGTCCAACCACTAACCCAGCACTGGCATGTCATCACGAAAACACATCCCCAAGTGCCACATCCACACATTTTTGAACACAAGACATGATGGGTTCATACTAAGATATAATGCATATGCAGTACTCCAGAGCTGGTCACAGAGCATGGAGTCAGTGCAGTGAAGGATGCCTGAGCCCAAGAAGCAGAGCTGCAGGGCACATCCTTTCCTCCAGCTCGTTTAGGAGGCTGTTATTGAAATCAGTGGAAACCATAAAACGTGTGACAAGTGGCCATGGAACACTTATGCTAGTTATTTATTTTTACTTTTATTTTGATATCTCCTGTAATGAAACATTAATATCCTTTCCATGGAATTTACTTGACAGATCTAGCAAATAGCCTAGAAAATGATACTGTTAATTCAGAGATTCCTTAAAGACTGTGTGCAGCTACAGGAAAATGTGCATTATGGCTCATTCTGCAAAATTTATTCTTGCAATTATGGCCATCCATGCTGGCACACCTATTCTTAAAAGTAAAGTCTGTGTTTGTAGCTAAGACTTCGGAGGCTTGTTTCCAGCATTCTGATATTGTAAGGGTTGCTAAGATACAGGCAGAAAGGTAAGTTTATTTAATACATTTTGTTGAATAAATTTTATAAAATATTACTGTGATCTGTGGTTCACTAGGTTATATCTGAGGCTTTGCTGAAGTGGAATTGTCATGAAAAATAGTGTGGACTTGATTCATGATTGCATTATTCCTCTTTCACACTGATATAGCTACATTGAAAATAATTGGCTTAGACCAATGGGGCATGAAAAAGATGCAGGGATGAATTTGGCTCCGTATCTTGAAATGAAATATGTGCCATTTTCTGTTCAGCATTTGCAATACCTTAAGAAAAATCGTAAGGCAAATTACATCAAATCACACTATTAAAAGAAACATTTTCTTGTTCTGTGCAGTAGAACTGATCTGAAACATTTATGTGTTCAGAATTTTCTGAAAAACACACTCTTTTCCTTGCCCTGTATTTAAAAATTGATAACCAAGGGGAAAAGCCGTTGAGTTATAAAACCAGATTCTTTTCTTGTAATTGTGTCATCTACTGCTAAAACATAATTGAACTCAAGGTTTGCATTTGCAAATGACCTTGACTAAAGTTTTACAATTCAAAGGATTCATTTAATGACTTTGACTGTCTCAAATGCTGGAATCACTTTATGGGGCAAAACCTGTGTAGCTCCCAATGAGGACCCTGTTTTAGGCAGTCATCAGAAAGAGACTGGTTTTGCCTCTTACAGGATGGATTTAGACTCTGTTTACAGAGAAAATCAGTATGAGGCAGCAGTTCAGAGTGAGGCTGAATGATCTTAAGTGTCTTGTTCTCATCTATGGCTTGAAGAACCAGCTTGTAAACTCTCTGGGGGTAACTGGCTCACCAGTCACCTGTAACCAGTAGCCCTTTATTAGCCTCAGCTTTGGCAATAATCTTTGCTCCATTGCTTTCTGCATATAGAGACTGGTTTATGTCATGACATTTCTGGTTTGTATTTGCTGCATCTTCCAAGCACTGAAATAGTTCCTACAAGGGCAAAGATGGCTGTAGCATGTGTGCTTGGGGCATGTAGTTCCCTGGCTCCCACCACTATTCTGTCTTGGTTATAGACAGAATAAATAATGTATTTTTGCCTATCAGGCCCCTTTGCTTCCTCTTCTCTTCTCCCTCCCTGAAGGGAGGCTGCAGGCTTAGACTTTCTCCTTGATTCAGATTTTTACACTTTATTGGATATTTTGGAGTGCAAGAGAGAAAAGAACAAGAGAATGATTACTTACCTTTAAGTGCCTGGAGATGAAAATCCTCAGTCTTAATTTCTCACCTTTAAGCTACTATTCATTTTCTTCTTGAGGAAATACTTTCCCAGAAGCATTAATGACAAAAGCAGAAGCCTGCATGGCTGTCCCCCTGGCAGATTGCCTTGGGTCTTATCCCAGCAGTGCTCACCCACATGTGCGTCATGTGCGACTCGGGACAGTGACTGCTCATTGCAGATTTGAAGTACAATCACAAGTTGATTGGAATATATGTTGTTCTTTCTAGCAAGTTCTTTATAGGTTATTCCTTAGGGATCTCTTAAAAGGCACAAATCATTGCTTTATGATTGCTATTCAAAGTAAGACACCTGACTGGATCTGACAGTGACCTCCCTCAGACTCCTCTTTTCTGTCTCCAGCTCCCTCACCAAACTGTATCTTCCTGTGAGTAAACTCAGCTAGGACAACAGAATAAGGAGAAGCTGATAAAAATAATTTCTCTCCTAAAGGATACTGATCCCCAGATAGGATAGTTACCTATACAAATAGTATGGGTGCTGTTAAAACCCACAGACAAGAAGTAGGTACTGGTTATCTGCTCCACCACTGCTCCAGACAGAGGGCAATGAAACAGCAGAAACCAGTGTGCAGCTCACAGACTCCCTGTTCAGTGTGAAGTGAGGCAGCACAAGGTGCCAGGCTGGGACCACAACCCCCTCAACAAGGTTCTTACTTCCAAAGGGCTTTGGCTGACACCCACTGCTTCCTCTGGCTCCTGGTCTCATAGCTAACCTGGTATATGTCCCAGTAGTTTTTAAGCTTGTACTGGTCAATCAGACATATTCTAAAATGACCACAGGTGTGGACCACTGCTAGACAGGGAATTTAATCCTTTCTCTCTGCTTGCTGGAAGAAGAATTGGATGGCATTAAGACATCTCAACCAGCTAGATGTTTGTTTCTGGGTTTCTTAATACTCCCTCTTGTGATGAGTTCATGTTCAGTCTGCTCTTTATCTCCACTCATATAGATGCTTGAAAATAGATGAAATTCAGTGATCACATAAATGCCTCCATTTTTACCTGGAGAAATAGACATGATTTAAAAATTAATTTCAAATGCAGCTTCCCATTATTCCCAGTGCTATTGTGAGAATTGGGCTGAAAGCCATGCAGTTCCTTCATTGCCAGGATGGGGCATAACCAAGTTTGTTTAGCAGGCTTTTCATGAGAGTCACTCCTTACACTGAAAGCTCCTATCCTGTCACCTGTTTTTAAATGCTTCAAATGTAGGAAGCCTGCTGCAGGTGGTATCAGTAGTTTTACTGATCCGAGGCCTTGGGCAAATTCATTTGAATTGCTTTGAAACGGCATATTCAAAATTCAATAAAATAAGAGGGTCTGATGGTGCAGCTGCAGCGTATCCCCTCCAGCTGGGTTAGCTGAGATGTTTCAAGGCCCTGGACTAGCAAAGCCTGGGTGTGATGTACAGATTATACAGATAGCTGCCAGGGAAGAGGTTTTGGCAGGCTAGGTGCAGCAATACCCCCTGCCAGCAAGACTTGGGAGTGAGTAACAGTGGCTTTCATGCTATGTGGCATCTTTTGCTGGCTTTCCTAGACAGAAATTTGTTGGTGCAATAGTGGCGACAGGCCAGTGGGAGGGGATTGCCTCAAGGGTAAAGGGATGGAATGTAGGAAAAACAATAAACCCAAAAAGCTCCAGTTGTTTAGAAAGCGACTGGCTATCCTGAATGCCTTGGTCTGGCTCCAAAATGCACTGCTCTGTGGGCGGGTTTCGTTAAATTGCATTCAGAATTCATATTTGCCCTTGGGCAAATACCCTTGCTTTTATGCATACTAGGCAAGTCACGTGCACCAAAATGGAATTCACATGGTGCTTTAGTCAAAAAGCTAATGTCAGTCATCATACCTTTTATGCATATCCAGTTCCCTGGTTCTTTATGCCCATTTAAATATGTAGAAGTGCTTTTATTATTACCTTGCCTGTAAAGCACTGATATATATAATATAAATGTATGCCATATATGTATGCAGTATAGATTCTTCTCTGCATATGTATTCAGCACTTACAAATGTAAATTAAAATCATAGGCACAAAATATTTTGGTTGTTTCATTCTGATGTTCTCAGATTTCTGCTGTTAAATAGTGGAAGTAATTCCTCTATGTGCTGTGCATCTCTGCTTTGCAAAGAACTCCTTCAGCAGCAGTACATGGCTTATCTTTGTAGCATTGTAGAGCTGGTATCCATGTGAGCCACACAGTGCTGGCACAACCAGCACAGTGCCTAAAGGTGAGATAATCAGAGAATACATGCAGGGACGTTATTTGAGCACCATATCGTTGGACTGCACAGTATGTCCCTCGTTACTGAAAGGGCTACCATGAAATTTAATTTAGGATTTTACAGACACATTTTGAATTGGAAATCTCTGTAATAACTTTCCCTTTGCTCAGCCTTTTAACTGTGAAATTCAGTTGGGGAGTTTTGAAGCAGCAGGTAGTGTCGCAGCACTCTAGAGGGATTTTGCCAGGATTCAGCTAAAGTGCTTGCAAGTGTCATTTCCATATTTAACTAATTTCAGTTTTTAATTAGCTCCATGTGAAAAATGAGAGTTCACGCTGAGCTAAGCTGTCAGCATAGAGTCTTGTTTCCTTTCTAGCCTCTCAGGACAATTACTGCAGCATCCCCTGGATTTTTCAATGAGAGTGCTTAGCCGCTGCACGCTCCGTCCCTCCCATTGTTCCCTGCCAGGAGCCAGGGACTGTGTTGTGTCTAGCTTGCTAAAATGGAGAAGATAAGTTCTGAAAATATTTCAAATACAAAATTGGTTCAATAAAGGTTCAAAGAACTTCACAGGTCTGGCTCAGAAATCTCCAGCAGAATGGAATGCATTCCCTGCTCAGACCTCCCTGGCACTGTGCAGTCAGTGACATTGTTCTGAACAGTGTCTGATCATTTCAGCTCCATTACTTACTGCACTGGGCAATATTGTGTTTCAGAAAGCACAGTGTGAAACCAGGTTTTTCATGGGGCTTTCTGCAGCCACAGTGCTAACAATGCAGTGCTCCAGAGACTGTTTGGCCCAGTGTGGTCCTCTATAAAAAAAACAAACAACCTGCCTTTGTATAAAATTCCATCACATAGTATATAGGGATGGAAATTTGTTATTCCTGCATCTCAACTGAAAATTTACCTCTGATGATTTGAATGCAAATGTTAAAATAGTTTTCAAGAATGAAGTGAGAGCTGCAGTTCATGTAAACTCTGCAAAGCCATTGGGATGTGAACAGATTTCTGAAATAATTTTATGAACTGATAGCAATCCTGAGTTACATTTACATGACAGTCATATAATACCATTGTTACTTTTGAAAGAATGCAGTCATTAAATTGTCAAAATTACATTTAAAGGAAAAATTGGTGGAATAACTGTAGGTGTTATCTCAGTGTTGGTTTTGGTGGGGTTTTTTTTAAAACCTGTCCTTGAAGGTGAGAATCATAAAGATTTATGAATAGGTTTGGTAGTGTCTTCATTTTCATTTTAGTTAATATCCTAGCAAAATAGAGGTTATGTGTGTTTTATTTCTCACTAATTAGTATGGACAGCCACTTCCAGTAGACAGAAGCAGATTTTCTCTATTAGACCATAAAATCAAATGCATCTTTTTCAAATCAAGATGGATGGGAAAAAAATCTCAGCTGTGGCACTTTCTGGCTTCTTATTGTTTGTAATGTTGTGAAAGAAGAAGGTAAATAGATTGCAGAAACTTGTCAGATACAGTGACACTGAGGGGTTGCTTGTCATTTTTCTTTTAAGTTATTGAGGAGCAGCTTTGATACCTGCTTACAAGATGAAGCAAATTTTTGAAAGGGGGAAAAAAAAAGGAAAATAAATTTCCTAGTGAAGAGTGAGGCTGAAATGCTGGATGGTTTTTCAATACAGTTTAGGGTTTGGGGTTTCTTTAAAATATAGTATTTACTGTTTCATCCATCAAAGGAAAGAGATATATAATCCTGGTTTGGTTGCCAGCCAGCTGGATGGAACAGATGTGAAGAAGGAGAACTTGAGTGTCAGCTATGAAGTACTAATATGTAGTCCTAGCTACCATATTTTATTTTTTTGCCCCCTTGTAGTGTGAGTTGTCTTCTCTTTGAAGGATAATTCCTGGTTATTTTATTGGTGTTACTAAGTAAAGTTGTTACAGATATTAAAATCTATTGTATTAATCATTTAACATAATTCAGTTATGCCTTACAAAGTGCATGTAATTGAAGGCAAAGGCTTTTGAGGATATGTAATCTAGCTCATATTTTATTCTATGAGTCATTAATTAATTGTATACAGTGATGCATGTGCTAATGCATTATAGCTTGTGTTCAGTTCACCCTACAATTTAAACTGTCACCTTTAGAGGGTAGAGTTTTTCAGAGGTTACATTGCTGTTGCCTGTAGAAAACACTATTTTTTTCCAACATTGTCGATATATTCACAGTCTCAAACACTTAAATAGAGGGGTTCTGAAGTGAAGCACTCTCCGCTGAAGTCAGAGACAATTTTGACCTTGATTACAATGGGACTTGCTTTGAAACAGCTCTAAACTGACCGATGCTGAGCATTCTGCATTGCTGACCTCAGACAGTGGAGTTGGTTTCTGCATCATCTTGTATGCAAGAGGGAAAGCTTCATTAGAATGATCAGGCATCAGATGCTCTGTACATTACCTGGTGTCGTTTGTCTGTTGTGGACAGCAGCTCCATCTGTAACAGTGATTTCTGCAATCTCTGCAGTGATTTTTTGGTTATATCAAGGAGATCAAATTGAGCTAGGCTTAAACCCCCATATTAGAAAAGGCAATTAGAAATATTAGATAAAGAAAATTCATTAAAATGTTAATATTTAATTAAATGTATATTATGATGACGTTCCTTAGATTAATTGGGATGTAGGTATCCAAATTAAATAAAAATGTCTTCCATTACTCATGGATCACAGTGCTTTATGTGGATTTCTGTAAGCTGGTAGATGTGGAGCTGTCATATTTCTCAGGACTTCATATACATATGCAAGCTTTTCTTCCTTCCTATACTGGCTGCTGAAATTGTATAACAGGATGTTTTGGTCATGCCACTGACAATCATATATGAACAGAGCGAGAGAGAAATTCCCTGTGAAATGTCTCTTGCAGCAGTCTGAAAGCTTGCAGCTCTGCCACTTCAAAATAAAGCAGTGATCCGAAATTAAAATCCTGGCACCAGGAAACCCTTCACTGATTTCTCATGTACTTATATATTGGTGTGATCACACGGAAATCCTGCCCTCACTTGCAGCTTGCACTTCCTTACCTGCTCTGGGATTCAAGATGGGAAGATGAGAAGGCACAGATGCAGGAGGGCAAGTTTTCAGTCTCTGAAAGATATATATTTTTTGCTATAAAAGTTGTTTTTCCTGTGAAGGCAGTATAAGCAAACTTCAGACTTGGAAACCTGCCAAGAATAAAACAGTTATAAGATTGGAAATAGAATATATCCCAGTAATAGCAAACCCATTCTGGGAAATGATTAACAGAAATCATGTAAGGTTAGTGGAAAAAAATCTCAGAAATTAACTGAAGTTCAATTTGATAATGGTTTATTTTTTTAAAAATTGCCACTAAAACAAACAACCCACACAAAGGAATAGGAGCTACAAGGCTGTAACTGACTGGTTATATAAGATATTTTTCAAAACAAATCTGTACATTTGATTTTTGTACATTTCTCTTGTGGCTCAGTAGGACATCTAAATCACAATACATTAATAATGTCACCTTTTCAAGGCTTATAGAAGGTCTGAATATGCCTAGATACTAAATAGAATCTGTACCTTTATGTCAGTTTCAAGATAGGATTGGAGCTATGTTTGTATATACCTTTTGAAGCCTATTGTGTAAGAAGTATGAACAGTTTATAGCATTGAAAATGAATGAGGAGCTCTGGGAGAAGAAATCATGTTTACTTTTCATCTTTGGATTTATTTCCTCTTTGTAATGAACTTTTAACTCCAATAATACTTTGTGTAGAGAGTAAAACCTTAAACTTTATCATTCTTGCAGTGTTTTAAATTGTGATTTTATCAGGTGATTAAATTAAACTATTCTGTATCATTTCTATTAAGGGAAGAATATACTCTGTGGTTAGAAATTACAGGTTTTTTGCACCGTGGACAGAAATTTGGCCATTCATAATTGTGCAGTTTCACTTCATTTCATGCATGCAAAGCAGTAATAAAGGTAAAAACTATTTTCTTATCAATGTGGCTAACAGTCAGAGGTTAAGTCAAGGTCTGAATGCTTTGGAACAGTTGGATTATGAAAATCTTGTTCAACATGTTTGTAGAGATTAGGGCAGTTGCAGTTCCAGATGAATGTAGTGGAATAAATGTTTGACATGATATCCCTTAGGTTTATGATCAGTATTATAAGTAAAGCACTTATTCTAATTCTTGTAAGTTCAGGCATCAGTGATTTGCAAGAGTATATTTGTGTCTATATTCCTTCAAACACCAGTTTCAACTCTCATCTAGGTTCTTCCTCCTCCTGGAAACAGAATAAAGACAAGCTGGGTACTGTGTTCATGATAATGGTGTCTTTTAGGTGTGAAATTAAAATTGGATTCAATTTGCTTCGTATTCACATTAAATGCTCAAAATTGCTCAAAAAAAATTAGGCTTTCCATTGTATTTTTTTAGTTAAGAGCATCCCTTTCTGCTCTTGTAAGCCTGTTTCAAAAGTGGCAGTACTTGGGCAAGGCTGGTAAAATGGATATTGTATAATATGATTTGGGATCTTCCAGGCTGAAAGATGGTGGATTGGGTAAATAAAAATATATACAGTTTTCTTATTTCTTACAGCCATCTAGTTCAGATGCAAGACCAAAAAGATTGCAGCCATGACTCCTGAAATTGCCATAAGAAGTGAGTTCACGTTGCACAGTCTCAGGAACTGATTAATCGTGTGCCAGTTCTCTACGCTCTGTACAATCTAAGCCCTGTCATGAGAATAAATGAATAGTGCACTGTATTCTGCTTCTCTTTTAAGGTCTTTGTCGTGAGATTCCAGATTCTGAAGGCAGCATGCAATGCTGTTACCCTTCTTGTGACAAAAAGATTGCTCAAAGTGGCACAAAATCAAAACATTTCAGTAAAGAGGACTGATAAGAGAAAAGTCAAAGTCTAAGCCAGGGATTCTTTCTAGCCCATCAGAGTGGTGACTGGGGAACTAACAACCACCCAAGGTACAACTGATGTTCCTGCAGGCTGGAGCTCTGCTTGCCTGTTGTTATCCTTGGAACTGGGACATAGGTTTTCACATCCTCCAATTCTCCCCACCCCCAAAGTAACTGCAAGTGTGTGTAAGCTTTTTGAGTATTTTTGGAAGTAGAAAAACTGAAGATGGAAATAGAGGAATGAACTTTCAAAGCATTGCATGGCAGATAAGCACACAAATCACATTACTACTAATGGGATTTGTGGGTATATCTTTCATGCTGTGCTTTGAAAATCCATTCCATTCAGTTTATTGACATGCACAGGGAAATAAATCAGTCAGCTTGGGGGAGTGTGATCAATTTAAAAATAAAAAATTCACTTTTTTGGGGTCCCTCTGTTTCTTCTATATGAACACAATGAACTTGAAGCATCTTATAGCCCACCTTCCCTCTCCTTTTTCATCTTCAATAACATTTATTCAAAAGAAAGCAATTAATTCCTAGCAGAAGTTTTGCTGCTGCTGCTGACAACAATACACTCATTCGTAGATCCTTTATGGTGTTTCTATAAAACGCTTCATGGGCTGGATGCTCTAAAGCAAAAGCCTTGTTCTAAACAGTTTATTGTCTAAAAGAGTTTACATGCTGAGGGTGAAATTATGCCTAAGGATTTCTTTCTTATGTTTAAGATTGTGTGAAGTCAACTTTCCTTTCCATTGTGTTTTCAAAAAGGCTCAGTGTGTCCTGGGTCTCCCTGGTGAGCGCCAGGAGCTTGCCTGACATTTCCACTTCCACAGCAAGTACTATCCAAAGCTGAGGGGCTGCTTCTGTTTCCCTCAGCTAATGTCCCAGAAAGTGAGGTGCTGAAATTCAAGCTTACTGTGTCTGTGTTTATAGGAGTGCTCTGGATGAGAGAAGCACAGAGCTGGATTCTCTCTGCAGCAGTGAGAAGGTTAGCAGACATTTCTTATATTCATTGTTTCAGAAACCTACTGGCTAATCAGTCCTTATGGCTTTCCTCCTGTAGCCAGAAAATATGCTGTCATTCTCTCTGAAAAGTTACACAACCTAGCTGAAGTTGTTATTTTAAGTATAAAACTATTACAGAGCTCAGGCACAGTTATCAAGAGTATAAAGTTGTGGCTGGGTAACATAAAGAAGCTTGTATGTGGGTAACTATGAGCTTAATTCAATTGATGGAGAAGTGGAAAAAAGATAAGCTACAAGATATAAAAATACGCAGCATTGCCATTATAGTTAATGGAATTCTCCATTTTCAGCATTGTAAACTAAAAAAGTGACTCTGAGAAGTGAGAGGTCTTGTTCAATGTTATGGGTAGGATAAATAAGACAGCAAAATGGTTTTTTATTGTGCTCTCTAGCTGTAATACAGGCAAACCTATTGTTTCATGGAAAATAGTGTGATCTGTTAATTCCTGAAGCTGTGTATTTTGATAATGCTTTAAATGGAGTTCTCAAATGAACTTTTAATTTAAATTGATTAAGAAAAAGTAGTGCATAGCAAATAGCATAGTGATGATTAAGATGAATTGCTGAGTCTGAATGACCTTGAAAGTAAGCCATCTATTTGTTGTTGAGCTTCAATGGTCACAGTCAATAAGCAGGAGTTTTTGCATACATTTCACAACAGAAGTATTAAATTTAGATCAAGTGATCTATTTTTGAAATACTACTTTAACCTTGCCTGCAAGCATTTCAACGCTCAACGCTAGAGGAGGCAATATAATCAGGAACACATCCAAATGTTTTGCATGAGGTCTGTAGGACTCTTAGTCATTAATATTGAAACACAAGTTCATAAATACCCTAAGTCCTGGTAGTCCAGAGAAGTTTTTTTTAACCTGATCTTGAATCTCTTCTATCAACTCTGTCAAAGTTAAATCCTTATCTTCTGTGTCGCTGAGATCTCCAACAAGATATTTTGAAAATACATCTCTCGTAATTATGACTGACTCTGTTGTGCTCCTAATTAAATAGAGTATTTACTATTGTGCTGATGAATAGCTACACCAGGTTGAGAAACCTGCACAGATGTTGTGGCGTGTCAGCAATTGCCATTTTTGTGCTACATTTCCAGCCTAAAAATCATGCTGCTTCTAGGAAATGCTTTAAGGCACAAAAATTCAAGAGTTTGCTTGTGATGTGTTGAACTAAATATTCTCTAGATTGTCTGGGCTGGTGGATAGGTAGGGACATGCTGTGGTACAGTGTAGGAGATAAACAGGTATCAAACACTTCAAGAAACATTGGGACTAGTAAATACAACACTGAGTATTGTACACTTGTAGGGGCAGCTGTGTTGGGTAAGATGTCAGTCAAGGAATCATTAATTTCTTTCCAACATCCAAAAATGGTTATCTTGTAAGAATGGGCAAATCATATATGTACTTTTTCCTATTGATCTTCCAACATCTTGGCCTTCGAGGTCTTTTCTGAGATGAGGGGTGGTGGCTACCAACATTCCTTGCGTTGTTCACTCTTCCCATGATGATGTTTCAGTATTCGACTTGAAAATTTCAGGAAGGTTTATCATCTAACTTAAAATTTCCATTCAGTTTGATAACAGTCAGAGCTCATTATTTTATATATCAAGTTAAGATTACTCCTCTCCAGCATGTCTTATTTCATCTTAAGTGGCCATGAATTTCATCTGCCATATTCTGGCCCAGTCACTCAGTTATGTTATGTCCTTGTGCAGTTCTCTCTCAGGCCTCTTCTTGAATAATGCCCTATCAGCAGCAGACTGTGCCCCCCTCCCTGCACAGCCTGTTTTCCATTTGAAGTTCTGTCATATCATACATGATAGGTTTGGATTTTTTTAAATAGTACTTTAAACTTTCCTGTAGGTAATATATCAAAGTGGCAGACATCCGCCCAGCAAGCCATGTGGCTTTTGTTTTGTTTTAGAAAAAGGCGTGGGAATGTGGTGAATTTTTGTGAGATCTCTTGGATACCCTCAGGAGGACTCTGGCATCCTTGTCACAATCACATTAGGTATTTGAGGAAGAATAGAAAGTTCTGGCAGTTAGTTCTGAATTTTAGGAGAGATGTCATTGTTGCTCTAGCAAGGAAAGGTGCTAGTTGTTCACATTGTTTATTTTAAGACTGCTTCTTTTAAGTAACAAAGAGTCACATTCTTCAGTAATGATTTTTCAAGCAGTTTATTATAGATTAAACTAGAGGATTGCAGATTAGAGCTTCTGGAGACACTGTCCCTTTCTGCCAGTAACAGAATATGAAAGGGCATTAGTATAATTGTGAGTCCAGGTCTTTGGATGGTGCAGCTTTCTTTGAAACACTTTCCTCAGCCATTGTCAAGGAGTCATATCCCATTCCAGCTGCATATTGGCAGGGCTTGTATTGCTCCTGCTCCAAATGTGGCTGAAGGATGGCCAACAAAGTTATCAAGCAGAGGATGGTGTCAGCCTCTATAAGTCACCTAGGGTTTATTGAAATCTTTGTCAGCAATATTTGTTGCCAAGTCCAAATTTTGTGGGAGAGGACTTTTCCTGATTGTCCCCAATGGTGAGATACCTTGTACATTAGTAACACTTGCAGAATTGCCCATCCAACAAAGCCTCACTGCCCTCTGGGTTTGGTTTCCAGGAATTGTAAGTCACATTACAAAATACGGATCTCCACTGAGATTTAGTTCAGTAAATGCTGATTGTGTGTGTGTTTGTGGAAGCACTGGTTAGAATCAAGTGGAGTGTTTTCAGGCACCATCCAAGTTTTTCCCATGCAGTTTCTCTGTTGTTCCTCTCTGACTTTCAGACCCCTGCTATTCCTGTCTCAGGCATCTCTTGAGGAGAGGTTGTCAGCAATGATGAATTGTGCATTCATTCTGTAATGGGGGCAGGTCATCACTAGGGAATAGGCCTAACACACTTGTTTCACTTGTGACTTGGGTTGAACTTGAACCTCTTTCTCCAGAGGAATAGTAAGAGAACTTGAAAATACCATGTTTCTAATATTTTAAGCAATTGTTATTATATGAAGAATAATTGAGATCAGTAAGATCAATTTCTGGTATTTCTGGAGTTCTGCTGCATGATCAGGAAGTGGTAACTAGTAAAGGACCATGAGTCTCAGCTGAGTAATTTTATACAAAGTAAGTGAGCAATAATGTTTAATTATTTTTTTATGTTGGGGGGGTATATTTATTCTTTTCAAGTTCTCTGGATTACACATCTATATGCACCCAGAAATGTAAAGCACTAAACTTCTTTTTCTTCATGCAAATATTGTGGTATATTAAAACCATGTTCAGACCATATAAAATAAAAAAATAGATATGCAGGTAAATATTCGAATATACATGCTATGAAATTACATTATGCTAAGATTTATTAGGTACCTTTTGTTTGGTCATGTCAGTGATTCATTAGGTCTGACTTGGAAATTACACTGATGTTGCAAGTGTACTGGAATAGCAAGAGGTACATCACTGTTAACCTCATGAGTGCATGGAAAGGAAACTTAGAGCATTTCCGCTCGTGTAACACAATGGCCTATGTACAGCAAGTGTGCTTTTAGTGGTTTTTTGCTCATGGAAAGCCAATTGAATCCTGGGCTGCATCCAAAGGAGTGTGGGCAGCAGGTCAAAAGAGGTGATTCTTCCCCTCTACTCTGCTCTCGTGAGAGCCCACCTGGAATACTGTGTGCAGTTCTGGTGTCCTCAACATAAGAAGGACATGGAACTGTTGGAGCTGTTCAGCCTGGAGAAAAAAAAGACTGCATGGAGACCTCAGAGCAGCTTTTCAATATCTGAAGGGCCTACAAGGGAGTTGGAGAGGGACTCTTTGTTAGGAACTGCAGTGATAGGACAAAGGGTAATGGGTTCAAACTGAAGGAGGGAAAGTCTAGGCTGGATGTGAGGAAAAGGTTTTTTACTCTAAGGGTGGTGAGAGACTGGCACAGGTTGCCCAGGGACGTGGTGGCTGCCCCAACCCTGGCAGTGTTCAAGGCCAGGCTGGATGAAGCTTGGAAAATTAAAGCATGTAAACATTCTGAATTCTGGTCACTTTTATAATCTTCCTATCTTTTTAGTTGCTTAAGGAATGCTGAATTTTCTAACAAGCAAGCAGTGCATATTTTCCAGACCCTAACTGGGAAGATGTAGTAGGAATGGGGAAAATGATGGATCATTAATCTGCATATTTCTCCCTTTAAGAAGGAATACCTATGAATAAAGGGATAAGTGAAAAACCCCATTCTGCACTGCTTATTGGCAGACACTGAGTTGTACTACAGGGAGATCTCTAGCACACAAAGACACCAGAGGTCTCTCATTTTAAAAATACAAGGTCAAGAGTGACAGGAGCACAAAGGTAAGAGAGAGCTTCCTGAGCTTGGAAACCATTGCCCATTAGACTAAATTCTATGTTTATGGCCACGATAAGACTAATGAAAAGGAATGTGTGGACACTACTGAGATTTAGAGAACATTCAAGAATTTGCTTGTGAGTTTTATCATTTTTCTGTGGATTTGTATACCTTTTGGAACTTCTTAAAATAATATGTGATTCACTCTTAACAACCTCTATCTTATGTAAGTCTTAGACTGATCGTTGACAGCTCTACCACCTGGAGTGATAGTTCTCTGCTTTTGTTCTTGATGGACACGCAGGTTTAGCTTCCAGGTGCTTGTGCTCTTTGTGTATGTGTGTGTTGCTAGGGTGGGAGTGAGAGGTTGATTATTATTTTTTACCTAAATCTCAAAGGTTTTACTTCAACATTTATCATTTCTGAACTCTCATGTTTCAGAGAACATAAATACACAATTCACTGTTCTGAGTTACTAGATGTTAGTCTTAAATTCCGACAAGCTCAATGTTTGAAAATCAGGTGTAAGAGACAGGAACTTAGAAAATATGTCTTAAATGCTGAGGGAAAAAGAAAGCAAACACACAGAAAGAATACCTGCAAAACATACTTAAGTGCTCTGTAAATTGTAATTTATGAATACACTATACACATAACAGATAAAATTACACTCCTTTTTTTGCATATTAAGTCTTCAGGGATATGTTTGTCCCTGAAGGTTAATCTGTAAACCAACTGTGGGCCTCTGGAAATGTGTTTGAGTAAGTGGACTGGTTTGGAAAATATTTTGATGATCAGTTCTGGTTCTAGCTGAGTATTGCAACTCAGCTGTCTGGTGAATATCCTTTGGAGAAGGTGTGACCAGTACTGTAATATTTGATGAAAGTGTGTTTTTGGGAAGAAAGCAAAGCCACACAGATTATTTAGTTGTACTTTCAAAATAGAAAAGAAAAATAGAATAAATAGGAAAGAGGCACAAATTCACTAGCCTGAATTTCTCCTCTGACACACACACTCTCAACTTCTGAGTGGGTGCCTGTATTTCTAATTAAATGGGCTTCAACTTATTCCTTTGCTGGAGGCATTTTTGTTTGATTAACAGAACAAAAGGTTAATCATATAAATTTGCCATCTCATAGCGTTGTGAAGCAGGAGAGAATAGGTATCTCCTTGTTCTCCCTGCTGGGCTGCCAGTCAGCTTTGCTAGACCCAATGCAAACACGGAGCTTTCCCCTCAGGCCCCTGTGACACACTTTTCTCAACTTATTCTTGGTAGAAGGTGAACATTCCTTTTGTTTGTGACTTCAGCTGTCTCAGTGGAAGTTTGTAGATCACCTAATGGCTGTGTGAGCTGTGCAGGAGATGCTCAGTCTCTGTAAGGGATGTAGCAGACATGAAAAAAACAGGACATTACCCGTTAGGAAGAAGCTATAATTGCTCCTACCTAATGTGCATCTATGATTAAAACACAGAGCAATGGAGTTATTAATGAAACCATGGTGTGCTTGGAAGCAGATGGATCACAGTTTTTTCTTAATACCATGTTAATAAGATCTTTTATAATTCCTTGTCTGAATTTACCTGGTAATTATAAGGTAGCAACTATAATTCTCTTGGACAGACTATTAGCTATGATTTCCTTATCTCTCTGTTGTAAGGACTGGTTCACACTGAAGCAGCAAGCTTTCATCTCTGCAAGTGACCTACATTTATGGAAAATAAAAAATTGCAACTTTGACTAGATACACTGAGAGTATAAAACACAAAAGGCTAATTCTCCTCGGTGACTCATTTTATTCTGGGGGCTGTGTGAAATTCAGTTCATCTTTATGCACTCCTGACTTTCAGGGGTGGCGTGGCTGAACCTGGTGTCTGTGTGTGGTGTGGGGATTGCTGGTAGCACAAATACACCCTGAGCTGCCCCACTCCCTGCCATTCCCAAGTCCCCAGCCCTCTCACAGCTCAGCACACATGTCCCTGCTCCATGGGGCCAGTTTGTATAAGCTCCGACTTGGTAGTGTTTGAGCTTTGTGAGTGATTCTTCGATTTCATCTGCCATACAGAAAAGAAAATCAGTTGCTTGAGATCAGACTGAAAAAAAAGCCTTTAAAATGTTTGTTTTGGCAAAACAAGAAAGTTGTAATTGAATAAAACATTTGACCCCACATAAATGTTTTGTATATTTTTCAAGAGTTCTTAAACATTCCCTAGAAATAAATCATAAGTATTTTTTAACACACCAGAGGCTTTAATGTATATTCTTTGTGTTTTATCATAATGGGGGGAAAATAGCAAATTCAGCATGAATGCAAAAATCTGGCAACTGCCCTTTTCACACAGAATGTCTGCTGATTTTGGTTACTGTTCTTAAACATCTGCTTAGTCCTTAGCTTAGTCCATGGGAAGGTGGTGTGAGGAAGGCTGCCTGGCTCTTCAGCTGCTTTTGTCAAAAATAGGAGGTTAAACCCTGCATAGATTGTGTGCTGAGAGATTTGCAGGAGTTAGAATAAATGGGTGGGGGAGGGGGGGTACTTTGTTTTGTTTTCTTGGGTTTTAGGAATATGTATATGAATCAGTCACATCTAAATGGATTCCCTGTATTCAGAGATTATCTGAGTGATGGCTCAAGCACTGTAAATGGCAGTTCCTGTGAGAAGTCTTTTGCCTTATCTATCTCTAAGGCTTAGTCTTTTAACACTTGGTGTGTGGCCACTGCTGGGCCGTTTGTGACCACTATAATCACCTGGAATTGGATGCAAAATAGCTGCTAATCTGGTGTGGATCTGATGCTGCAGAACTAAACAATTCTAAGGATGCCCATAATCATATTTATTTTCTGCTCCTAAACTGACAGTGAATCCCCTCAGACACCTTTTGATGCAACTGGAAATGTAACTGGTATGTAGGTTTACATGCATCCTGTGTAAGGATGAAGCATGTTCATGGTGAATGTAAAGAAAGGGAATTAAAACAGCTTGGTGGGCTTCTCTATCCCTCTCGTCTGTAATAGGAGGATGCTGTGGAGATAATATGATGAAAGTATGGAGATATATGCAGGTAGCTTCTGTTTATACAAGGTGAAGATGCACATAAATCCACTGGCTGAATGATTCAGACCTGTCAAGTCTCATGCATTATGCACAGGACTTATTCAATTAGCCCTGCCACTGTGCCTATAACTCATACACTTGCATGGGGGGTGCCTTGGCCTTGCTCCCACACCACAGCTGATGTTTCAGGTGCAGCTGCACAGCCCCTGATGTAGCTGTGGGCCATGCAGACCTGCCTCTGATGTAGGGATGTCTGGAGAGACCATGGTGTGGGCTGCTGCCAGCGAGGACTCTGAGCAGCCAAACCTCCTCTGGCCAGGACTGTGTGTGGCTCAGAGTTGAGTGGTCAAAGGATGTGTGTCAGGAAAGTTTAATCCACAAAATGAAGTCAGAGGCTATGTAATGCCTTCAAACTGAGAGAAGGTTTAGATTAGATGCCAGGAAGAAATTCTTCCCTGTGAGGGTGGTGAGACACTGGCACAGATTGCCTAGAGAAGCTGTGGCTGCCCCATCCCTGGAAGTGTTCAAGGCCAGGTTGGACAGGGCTTGGAGCAACCTGGGCTGGGTCCCTTCCAACCCAAACCACTCTGTGAGTCTATTATTCTAATATGTTGATTTAAATAAGTTGTACTAAATACTAATTAATTGCATTACAATGTCATTAGTTTACGTAGGGCTAAAGCTAATTTTAGACTCATCATATAAATTGCCACCCATAATTTAAACTCGGAGCTGGTACTTGCAGCAGTGTTTCCCAGGGGAGGTGGTGGATTCACCATCCCTGGAGGTTTTCAAGCTGAGACTGGATGTGGCACTTAGTGCCATGGTCTAGTAACGACAGTAGGGTTGGACTGGATTATCTTTGAGGTCTCTTGCAACCAGGTTGATTCTATGATTCTATGTGTCCCCAGCAGTGTGTGAGTCGGGAAGATGGTACATGATGCCAGAGTCTGAACAGAATGTTTGTTGCATTCGGCTGAGTTGTTAAGCATTTTGCCTTTTGTGTTTCAGTAATTTAGAAGATCTGATAACTGCACAAAGATAAGACAGATGCGCGGGAGTCATCAGCGCTTACTCCTGTTCGCTCGGGTTTGGCTGCCGTCGCCGTTTTTTTTTCTTTTTAGCACATTACCGTTCCTCTGAGCCAAAGTTGCTTTGCGGTGTTTGCCACAAGATGCTTAACTGGCAGTAGCCGTAGTGCCCGTCCTGACTGCTGTCTCCCGCCCTTGTGTCCGCAGCGATGCACCTCCTGGGGCTGAACTGGCAGCTGCAGCCGGCGGAGGGACCGACCTTCAACAACGGGCTG
>NW_008650690.1:0-786 GCF_000695815.1 Acanthisitta chloris
GGGAAAAAAGTTTGTCATATGCTCCTGGTTATTCCAAGTCCTTTGGGGATAGAAATTTGGGAAAAATGCTCTGGATCCAATTGTTTTCCCTATCTCTACCCCAGTGGGATTTGGGGGATTGGGAGATCCTTGGAGAGTCTCAATCCCATGGGAAAAGTGCTGGGAAAATAAAGGATTTTCATGGGGAAAAAAATGGTTGTTCCCATTTGGAATTCCTGGAGATATCTCTCCTGATTCCTTGGAGTTTTTTGAAGGAAAAACATTGGGAATAAAGGTTATTCCAACTTGGAATTTCTGGGGGTTTCTCTCCTGATTCCTTGGAGTTTTTTTGAAGGAAAAACATTGGGAATAAAGGTTATTCCAACTTGGAATTCCTGGGGGTTTCTCTCCTGATTCCTTGGGTTTTTGGAAGAAGAAAGATTGGGAATAAAGGTTATTCCTCCTTGGAATTTCTGGGGGTTTCTCTCCTGATTCCTTAGGGGTTTTTGGAAGGAAAAACATTGGGAAACTTTACAAGGCCAAAACCCCAAAATCCCTCAGGATTCCCAACCCCTCTGGATCCGTGGGAAAAGCTGCTGGAGCAAACCTGAGCTCCAAGGGAATTCCAGCAGTAGGGAATGGGGAAGGAATTGCCACTGGATGGAGGTTAGGGGGGGAAAGGGCAGAGCTGTCAGCTCCAAAGGGATTGGGAAAAGGTTTTGGGATCAACTCCTTGGCAAAGGATTCCCAAGAACCTTTGGCCTGGTTGGAATGTGTCGGAGCAGCTCGAGGGGCTTGGAATGATTT